>NW_010162167.1:113927-117961 GCF_000695765.1 Mesitornis unicolor | reverse complement strand
GTTTCCCAAGACTAGGCAAAGATGATGGAGATATGGCCTGAGGCGGGAGTCCTCCGGTACCTCTCGGCCAAAGGCGTCGCTTAGCTCTTTCTCCCACGGCGGGAAGAGCCCAGTACCTTTCTGCGCCCTCCGAGGGTGCAGCTCACCTGACACCACAGAGCTGGTGTGAAACCCCTGGCTGCTGAAGGGAGAAAGCGTTGCCCCGCTCCTGCCATTCTATGTCAGAAACGTTGCAGCACTGGGATCTTGTCTCTCTGCAGCTCTGCTGGTGGGGGGGTCTGTGACACTCCAGGGGTCATCCATGCCCAATGTGGGTGCTGGTGTAGGTGTGGAGTTGCACTGTGCTCCCCTAGTGTCTCCTAGTAGAGGTGCTCCTCGCAGGCCCTGGCTTCAGGTGTTCATCAACATAGGGGGAAGGAGGAGCAGCCCTAGAACTGACATGTGTTGGTTAGCATGAACAGGCCAAATAAAGGTGCAAAGAGACACTTTGACAAATTATCAGATGGTGAGATGGAGCAGCCATATACAAATAGAATACAGAGGATGGCCAATTCGAAAAAGGGAAAGGTTATTTCACTGTGTATTGAATGTTCATCTTCTTTGACGGAAGATCAGTAGAAATGTCACCTGCACAATTCTCACATTGTATTTTGAGAAGTAATTTAGAGGCTTGCTGGTAGGCCTCTGTCCATCAAACACAAATAACATCTTCATAGATAGGACTTTAAAGACCTCTTGTACAAGGAACAAAAAGTAGCATACAGAACACTGAAATCAGATGAAGTGTTGCTCTTCCATAAAATAACACTGCAGTCAGCCAGCCTAGCATGATAACTATGATTTGGAAGGGTTATCTTCTGAAATCTTATTCTGCCCTCCGCCCTCCCCGCAAGAAAAACCAGACTGAAGACACTGAGATTTTTGGAATTGTGAACTGCAGACAACGCTGATATGAATGTTGAAAGTTTATTGGCTTTGCTGTTGCTTCAAAATTGACTGTGACTTCTCCTTAACACTCCACATGTAGTTAAATCTACTTAGACTTTAGTATTACAAAAGAAAGTTTAATAAAGCAAGTAAGCGCATTCTGTGTGAACACTTGGTTGTGTGTTTTTACCCCCCCCCATACGCTTCTGTTGATTGCAGCAGGAGCCTGGCACGTGAACATATTCTCTTGATGACTGGCAGCATGAGAGGAACAGAAGGATTTTCTATAGGTGCTAGCTGAGGCAGATCTTCCATTATCTTTGAACACTAGTGGCCTGATGGGATGTGCTTGTTTATGTTAAGGTTGCAATCCTATTTTACCAGGGAAAGGAAAAAGCCTCAACATTGTCACAGTTTCTAAGTCAATATTGTTGACATCTAGATATGTCCAGAAATGCTAATTAAAGTAAATATTTCAGTTAATTTCAAATAGCCCCCTATTTTAATACTTGTGCATCGTACCTATTTTTGTTTGTTTGTTTATGAATAGAAGCATATTGTATGCAAATACGACACAGGTAGATTTTGACACTATGCAAGATGGTTGAGGACTGTGATAACAACATGCTAAAGAGGTTGATGGTTGTGGAAATTAGAGATAATTTTATCAATGCAGTCAGTGAAGGAGAAAATGACATCATGAAACATTGCCTTTGTCTGTCCTCAAATTAGACTGCTCTTTTTCAAAGGGAAAAGAATGTCTGGGAGCTGATAAAGTTCTGCTTTCTCCTGTAAAGCTTATCAGTTTGTGGTGTTATTCAGAAAAACATCAACTTTCAGCTCATCCGCTATTTAGAGTAATTTCTGGATGCAGACAAATCATCACACATAAAAATGTCCCACCTGGAATCACTAGCACCTCTTTCAGCTTGCAGCCAGGCACTGTTTCAGCAAGGAAAGGTGGATCTTTATTGGTTTCCCAGTTCCTTACTCCAGTACTCAGGCTACAGCTGTGGACCAGACCTGCTGGTTTTACCATATGTGCTTAAATATGTCATCAACCAACTGAACTGTGAACCCAGATCACTGGGTTTGTTGGTTTGTTTGTTTTTTCTGTAAATTACAAAATAATGTAGTATGAGAAAGTTTCAGTGGTAAAAAATGAAAGTTACAATACTGATCCTGGAGATACCCGTCTGTTTCAGTTTAAGCACAGGTGGTTGTTGAAATGGCTTACATACTTGAAGGTGGATAACTCAGAAGTGAGGGATTTTCCAAGTGTTGTTTCCCTGATACCAACCAGTTGCATGGATACTTTTTCACAAATCACAGTATAAATTATTGTCCTATTCTTATTCTGTGTAAAACAGTTCAAATAGTTACTACAACTGGAACACAAATATGATAATTTCACCAACAATATTATCTGATCTGCTGGTGTCCTGGAAAATACAGTGAAATAGTGCAGAGCAATAGGAATAACAGAAATGAAACCTCAAAAGTTACATGTACCAGCACTGTAAATTAGCACTTCTTGTTCATTTATCACCATGTATTTCAGAGTAACTTCACCTATGTTATTTGTAAAAGCTGTGTTACAAGGTGGGTAACTGCCCAGGCATCCCTTGGGAACGTTAACAGAAATGTCTCACAGAAGTCTGTGAGTATTGACATACAAACATACTGAAATCCACAGCATTTCTGATAATGGTCAGAATATGCCTCCACAGAAGTCAGAAATTTCCACAACACCTTTTTAATCAGACAGTTTGTAAATTATTAGCATGCAGTTCTCCTGAGGACACACTTTGGATAGAGTGCGAGAGGCTTTAACTGCACAGCTCCCATTAACGTTAATGTTAAATCTTCACACTGTAACTTATCCCACAGTGTGTAACAGTACCCAGTGTTTTAAAGATAGGACCATATGTACTGCACTGAAATACATAATAGGATCGGATTGAGGATACTCTGGAAACCTCATACTGAAGATGTTTTGTGAACTTATCTGAAACATGCTCATGATTTATTTAGTTTGCCAGGAATGTCTGTATACTTAGCTCTTTTTAACCAAGGGTTTCAACCTCAGTGAAGCAGATATTTATTCTTTTTTTTCATTCTTTTACATTGGTAAACAGGCACAGAGGTCAATAGACTTGCACAAGGTCGTGGCATGAGTCCCTGCTGTGGCTAGGAATAGAATACAGGAGACTTGATTGCCACTGCCCTCCTCCAAACACTATCCAGTACTCCTAAATCAAAGCAGGACTAATTTTATTTTTTGCTCAGAATACAAGGTGTCTGAAATCAATATAATGTTATAATTTCCTACAGAGGAATGCATTTGTCTTTATGACCCTGAACCAGCATTACTCAGGAGCTAGTCTTCTGATGGAAACCACACTCATTTTATAACGGTATGCCGGGAGCATCATTATAAGGGTTTTTACACGTGCTGTGACACATTTTATCCATCAAAATATAAAACTGTCAAGATTTTGTAATTCTGTCCCAGAGATTACATTTTGAATCATTGGCTGTTCATAGTTACTGATTGTAATGGAAACATACTGAGTATCATAATGGCATCATCAATCAAGTATCATCGATTGGCATTTCTAAAGCACCATTTTGCTTATGGATGCTTATTTGACCAATTTCACCCTCGTTTGGTACAGTCAGGAGGAGAGAGAACTCATGTGCCCTCCTTATTCAAAGAACAAATTTAATATCCAGAGGAGGGTCGGACAAACATGAGTGTCCTTTGTACAATAAGCAAGCGGCAGGGGCCTGCCAAACAGCTGTAAGTTCCTATCAGAAATGTATTCTAAGGAAAATTAGAAGTGAGAGAAAACAGAAAATTAAGGATAAAGAGAGGGAGGCAACAAGGGTAAAAAAATAAATCACATTCTGATGGGAAAAAATGTTGTGGAGTGTTTGCAAGATGTTTGGTGTGTCCTTACACTGCCTAATTGCCAGTATTTCTGGTAAAGAATATATTAGATAGATACAAAGGTAGTAATTTTGGCTTGAACTTGCATATTAGAAATCTTGTTCACGTTTCTTCTAGTTTAAATAACATGAAACTTTTTTCCCAAAAAAAATTT
>NW_010162167.1:113051-113896 GCF_000695765.1 Mesitornis unicolor | reverse complement strand
TAAGTTTATCTTCTTCAGGAGGATAAAGTAGAGTCTGAAACAGGCATAAGAAAGGTGTTAAGAACCCTGGGCTCTGGGCTAACTTTTACACAGAGGAGAACTTCATCCCAAATCTTCTTATGATTTCATTTTTTAATAAGTCTCAAAACTGTCCAAACATTAATGGAAAGAAGTTGTACACCTTTAGGAATGCAATCATAAAAGACTATTAATCCTAAGTAGCTGGAAAGCCAAAATGAATCTTAAAAATAAAAGAATTGAATTGTACCTTTAAACTTAACTGAGACATAGAAAGAGAAAGAAAAGATACAGTTAACATATTTTTCTAGTATTTGCACATCTCAGGATGACTCCTTCTTAAAACACACTGAATGTCAGCACCCTATACACTCTCACATCAACTTATTTTGAGTTAGTGTTTATAGAATAAAATATAATATTTTGCTATATATTTATTTATATAAACAGAGTGTTTTATTAATATTTTATTTATTTAACAAAATATTCTGTTTTGTTTATATAAATAAACAAATGCCTCAAAACGTCCTTTTGCTATGCTCATCGTACCTCAGAATGGCCAGTATTGACTAACTGGAAAGTCCAGTGGAATGTGATCTTGCAAATTATTTTTTCAGGCTTGGGCAGTTCTTCAAAGAGTTAACACCCAACGTGAAGCACAAAATAGAATGGGTTCTGGTCAGTCAGCTTGGCTAGCCGAAAACTTAATGCACCGTAAAAGTCTTATTGGGAGGTTTGACGTGACCTGCTACACGGGGATGTGTTGTTAGAGATGCATTTCACCAGTGCTTTAGCGAAGTGTTAAATAGAATAAAAAGTGGAAGTAT
>NW_010162167.1:99623-113020 GCF_000695765.1 Mesitornis unicolor | reverse complement strand
CGATTTTCATGTGAGAAGCAAAATAAACGTTCTGACTTCTAAACTCCTTACTTTCTGATTACAGGTGATGTAATTCTAATATCCCAGCCAGCTGCTCGTTTAGGGAAGAGGATTTCTGCATACATAAATTTCCCTCCTGGTGAGCTTGAGATGTCTTATTGATTATATCCTGTATTTTTGCTTTCAAAGTGGTTTGGTTTCAATTGTGAACAAAGTGATTCCAATGTGTAGCTTACATGTTTGGTTATAAAGCACTTAAGCAGTCACTGAGGCTGGAGTAGGGGAGTGAAGGAAAAGGCATTTTTTTCAAATAGCCAGATTCCAGTTGAAATGAGACCTCTGAAAATCAGCTACATGAAACACAACATGGGCTCAGAAGGGAGGACAATTTGGGATTCTGCTTTCACATGTTCCCCTTTCACACTCAATACTGCTGGAGGAGGTGGCATGAAAATGGGGACAGTGTGTCCTTGTAAAGAAGGGTGAAGATGAAGAAAAGCTTGTTTTACCATTACTGTAGTAGCTGTAGCAATGGTCAACTTTCTCAGCTCTTGTTCCTCTCAAGACTGCAATATAAACCAAAATGCAGCAACTAGACACACATATTCTCACCCAGTAATAATGTGTTACCTGCTCCCATTTTATGTAAATGGCTATTACACATATAAGTGTAGTGATGCAGCGGCATTGCCACACGCTGAGAACCTCAGATTTCTAAGTTCCTAAAATACACTTACAGGCTCCTTAATTGCTACAGCAGAGAGCATTTCGTTGTCTAAATGTAGTAGAAGGATGATCACTGTACATTCACAGTGGAATAAAGGTTCTGCCATAAAGAATATCTGTCTCTAAAGCTGTTTTATTCTTGAAGTATGATTTTTTAAAATACTTTGATGGTGTACGTGAGCCTACAGCCACGCAGATGTGTATGTAAACTCTTCTCAGATAAATACTTTTATCATCTAAAGGAATGAAGTGCTTGAGGCAGAAGACAGGAATCTCTGGGAAATACACTACTGTGATGAATATATTTGTCAACCGAGTGCCATAGTGATGAATTTCAAGGAAGATTAAAAGGTTTTTCATGACAGCAAGAAATTTGTAACTCAAAGACAAGAAAATGAAGCAAACAGTTTGCATTTATCTTTGCATCTTAATAGACAACCTTATTCCTGTTTTCATGATGTTATCTTCATTCTCATGCTAAAGTACTTCTTTGTATAAATTATTAAAAAGAAATGGAGTCATACAGGTAAGGGTTAGTACTCCTGTCAGTCACAGCAGTTAGAGAACCTAATATATGATTATTTCAGTCTGAGGTTTTTCATTAGTACTGGTTCTAGACCTGCTTTGAACCTGACAGTTGACATGCACAGGGAAAATGCATTAAAACACCTACAACTTTATTATTAATTATGATTTGATAACTTGCTCCCCCTCCCCTAGAACATATGCCACGACAAATGAAATCAGAAAGGCATCTCTGCTATTTGATAGCTGGGTCTGCCACTACAGCATTATAATTAGTGTTTGGTTTCTTTTAGTAGGTACAAAGATTGAGCCCTGAACACAAGCAAGCTGCAGGCGGTGTGTTTTCTGTGCAGGATCTGTACCAGTGAACATGCTCTCCCTCCTTCCCTGCAACAGCCTGAGTTTCTTAACTCATAGGGCATGCTGCATAGCCTGTATTTTCCCTTTTTTTAAATAGCCAAGTGTGATACTTTCCTTGGAAAAGTGCAGAGAATAACCTCCAGATCAGCCAGCACTGGGATGAATGTAATTAAAGATCTTTTACTGAAGACATAAGCACCAAATATTTCCTAAAGTACTGACTGTAGAGTTCTACATTGCCATGAGGTGAATTTGCTATATTTAAATTTATATACACAGAAACAGCATAATTAAATTGAAATACTGGAAAAGTTCCATGTAACATATTTGGCAATGATTCTGTACGGGCTCCTGATCTGTGCAATATAGTGTTGATTTAGGGAAAGCCTTTGCGTTAACACACGTGCCCATTAGTAAGTGAAGCAGAATGTGAACATGTATTGAAAATGCTGCTCCCACAGTGGATTTTTGTTTCTAAACTGCAGGTTTTCCAATTGTATAAGATATTCTAAAATCAATTTATTAGGTTTTCAGTAATTATGTCATGCAATCCTACTGTGGAATTTAAAACACCTTGTGTTATCACAGTAGGCTTTAAGTTAAACATCCTCCAAAATGCAAATCTTGGAAGAGAATCACCATTAGACCTGCCATAGATACAATGCTAAGTATCCTCACATTTGAAATATGGCTGAGTCACCTTCACCCACACATAACTATACATTATACCCATATAAATATATACATACCCTTACTGCTGTCATTTAGAGCATGTATTTGGTTTATGGTTATTATTTGCATTAGTGTTATAGCTAAAATTTCCTGCCATGAGCTTCTTCTGCAACTTTTTATAAATACCAGAGCAACACAATTGCAGCTGGACAGAACCCATTTCAGTAGTAGCCACTGTACAAGCACAGAACAAAAATGCAGCTTCTTTCCCAGAGATCATGCCCTGCAAGCCTAAGGCAAACGGCAGCTGTGCAGGACGTGGAGACGAGGTGACAGTGGTGGCTGGTGTCAGCTAACAGGTCACTTGACCAGCATTGGGTGCTCACAGGTGTGATGACTGGTCAAGGCCATGGTTGGATTAGCTTTCTGTGGGCTCCCTGCCATGGGCAGGGCTGCACGGCTGCTGACGCCTGCAGCATAGGGGCAGGAGGGCCTGAATGGTGACAGAGGAGGCTTAGGGGGGATCCCTTCTGCTTGGGGTTTGCATGGAGGAGGTTACAGCTGCAGCACTGCTCAACCAAAGGTCAGAGCTGCCAACCTGCTCATGGTGATTTCAAAGGTCTGAAATGTTCATGACAGGAATAAAGATGTGAGGTCAGCATGAGCGAATCTCGCCACTCTTATAACACTTCCAGAAAGTAAATAGCATCACAGGGCATAGAGAGCCCCAAATCCACAGTTCCCTGGCAACCTTTTGGCAGATGAAAGCAAGCTGTTATGCAGTATGGTGCCTCAGCTCATGGTGCACCTTCCCTGGCTGCCCAGAACAGCCAGCCCCTACCCTTGCACTGTGACTGGTCAGAGCAATGGACCGGCTGCACTACGTCATCACATCTGGTGTAAGAGATTATTCATAACTTCACTTGCAGAGACTGGCTAGAATTGTGCCTCTCCTTGTGCTGAACAAATCAAAATTTTTTTTAGAAGGAAGAAAAGAAAAATCTAGTTCAAAAGCCCTTTTAATGGCTAATAGTTTTGTTCCTCCCCCACAGAAATGCCCAATTCAGACCCCTTTACCTGAAGTCTGGTACAGGCATTTGCATCTTCAGGACTGAGGACACTGTGTCAATGCCCTCTCAGCATGGAAACTCAGCGATGCCCTCTGAACTGACATGGCCAGGTCCTGAACAAAAAAGGGCCATGGCTGCTTAGGCTGTTGTTAACAGGTACATATAATTACCCAAGAAGCAAAGCAGGAGTACTGTGCAAGACAAAGTGATTTTGACTGGCAATCAGGTATTCATCCACCTGAAATCAGTGTTTGTTTTCTTTTAGCAGGCTTTTGGACAAGCTACCTTGAGGCTGGAGCCGTGTGAGGAGACACAGGAGAGGAGAGGAGGGAAAAAGAAAGTTGTCACTTCAGTTAGGGAAGTAAAAAGCTACACATCTCAATCCAGGATATAGATCTGTGTGTATATATTGGCAGGTCTGCATGTGCCGAGCTCCGGATTTTCACCTGTGCAATCATTCTTGTGATTCATCTTGAACCGTCAACTATGCAGAGCTGGAACTGTTTCCTGATAGCAGGTTTTCCAACTCTGTCAAAACACTTCAGTGGCATAATAAATAATACGTATGGGCATACTCTGATCAACCTGAAAGACAAAAGGAGATATCCATAATCTACAACTTTTACTAGTTCACAGAAGGTTTTGATCTTGAGAGAGTTTGCAAAAAAATCAGCAGAGTTAGGGTAAGCAGTATTTCCCATGGACCTGGCAGGTTCCAGAGCAAGACGTGACCCAAACTGGTGTGTGTGGCACACCAGTGGGTCGGTGGCCTGGGAGCTCGCCCACTGGTGCTGGGTGTCTGCAGGTTCCTGCAGCTCGAGAACCACATGGCTCACCTGGGGCTGGTGGAGAGGAATCATGGCCCGTCCCATGCAGCCTAGAAAGTGTTGATCAAGTTATCTTTTAGCTTCATTTTTCTGAAACGCAAGTGTCAGACTTGCTAGGTAGATGTGCTAGGTAGATGAACAGTTACCAAGATGAGACTGGGTATATCTTTTGAACAGCATGAAAATCCCAGTTTCTGGTTGTATCAAATGTGTTTGAAAAGTCTACGAATGTGGACATTCAATATCCCATGTGTCCTAAAGTCTAAAACTGCAGCAAAGAAATAAAAGGAATACCACAGTTGTTATTTTTAAAGACCTCATGACTTCTGCAGGCCTGACTCAGGATTTCTGAGTGCTTGGGGTTGGCACTACCCTCATTTTCATGCTCACACAACCCCTTTTTCCAGCTTCCCTGATCCAGCACAGTGTTCTTCCATGTTGAGACGCACCAGGGTGGGAGAAGTGAGCTACCAGCTCTCCCCTCCCTCTTTCCCACTCCTTGGCAGAGGAGTCTTGCAGTGAGGCTGTGGTTTTATGAGAGCTGGCACAAGCAGCCCCCTACTGCCACCACCCCTCACTGCTGTGAATGTGAGCATCCCCCATACGCGGCCAAGGACCCACTTCTGCTGCCTGGTGAGCCAAGCTGAAAAATATCTTTTTTCTTTCTGCTTTTGTTTGTTTGTTTTTCTTGAGTGACCTTTAACTCCAATCTGTCCACTGAGCCAGCTCATTGCACAGCCAGAGGAATAATCCTACCCGCAATGGTTGAGGAGAGCACGGGGCTGGGAGAGAGGGGTGGGAGCTGTGGGACTGCTCTCACTGCCTGCTGCCAAAATGCACGTGTGTGAAAGCACATCCCATTAGCGAGGCTGCTCTTGGGGCACTCACTGCTCGACCTTTCGGTCCTTGTTAAATTTGCTTTTTTATGAGTGCGGTAGACAGAGTCTTTGTGATTTTTCTTCCTCCTGAAACAATGTAAAGAAGTCGAGAGAAAGCTGGTGATTGTTCGCGTCAAAACAAACACTTTTGTGCAGGACACAATACATTTCCTTTGATGCATGCAGGAAAGTGATATTAATTACCTCACCAAATCCATATGGATCTGGTGCCTTATTTCTGATCTGGAGCTATCCTGCTTCTGTTCAACTCATTGATTCAAAACATCAGGCTTAAGAAAACTCTGTGGAGTAAACAAGGAAATCCTCGCTATCCCTTTTGTAATGTGAGCTTAGATTTTTCTTTTCTTTCTTCTAAAAAAGTAAAGAAAAAATAAATTCAAATATCCTTTTTAGTATCAGTTTAATTTAGAAATAATAGAAGTCTTTTATTTGCATTCACACTGACATATTTAATGCTGTTTTTAAATACCCTTATTGAGTCTAATTATCTTCCCCAAAATATATTGGCATTTAACAGTGTTTTACAGTACCCCACAGCTTACTCTCCATGATATATCAAAAGAAATATGGAACACTTTCTTTGCTGTCTCCCACAGCAGTCCAAAAAAGAAAACAGAGAAACCAATTTTCTTCTCTGCTGTGTGTCCCAAAGACAGTTTAAGGGAGCCTGTGGTCTTTTCTGAGATTCTATTTTATATTTACAGTCAATGTTCCAGTCCCCTTTGGGTTAAGAAAAAAAAGCCCCTAATTTGAAAACATGGAGCACATTAAAATAATTTAATTGCATGGTCAATGTATGAGAAGGGAAAAATTGACTTTGGGATGGGAAGAGACAAAGGACCAGCTGAAAAGCTAGAAGCTCTCCTAACAAAAATGCCATTTTTTGTAATTTCACTATTCCCTATTGCATAAAACACACATTTATATGATGTATATATGATATAACTGCCCAAATATAAATATATGTTATATATATTTGTTTAAAAAAGGAAATTTGTTATATTCATCTAACAAATGAAATGGCTTCTAAAAAAAATTTTTTTTAAATGTCAGGTTCTGCAACCCTCATCAGCATTATTGCACTAGCCTTCCAGTGCAAAATTATCCCAAAGCAGTACACCCGCTTCTTGGTACATCCAGGGAAAAAAAAGGAGAATGAGAGAAAGGGAGGGAGGGAGGGAGGGAGGGAGGAAGGAAGGAAGGAAGGAAGGAAGGAAGGAAGGAAGGAAGGAAGGAATTGTAGTGCAAGGCTAGCTGAGGTAAAAGGAGGTAGTTGGGATGTCCTTCAAACTCCAGCAATCTCCAAGTACAGCTTGAGTCTCTCAGGAGCTGCTGCCTGGCTGCCGAGCTGGATTTGGGCATTTGCTTCAAAAAGTAAAACAAAACAATCTAAGACAGTTGCTGCTAACAAATCCATGTAGTTCAGTGTGGTTAGAGTGCTGCTATACCTTATTTCCAAGAGCACATTGCAAGTGACTACGTTTTGCATGCAAGTAGCAAAAAATGCTGAAGTTTGGTTTCTGGGAAAAGAACAAACGTGTTAGAGGATCAAGGGAAGCTACAACAGAGAACTGATCAGGATAAATCTAAGAGAACAGTGTAAATCCATTAAGCTGGTAATTGTCTATGTGTGATAACCTTATTTTAGATACTACACTTTTATTGTAGTTATACTAACACAGCACTATAAAATTTAGGGCTTCTTTTCATGTCTGCTCCAACCCAGTGGGATCTCTGCCTGATATACTGCTCTGAGGGATACAGCACGTAATCAGTCCCTTTGAAACAGCTTCAGTAATGCTGAGTCCATATAAGTGCGGATGCCAATTATGCTAATGAAACTGCAATGGGACTGTGTTTCCAGCCATCTTCTAACAGTGCTGTAAAACTATTGTCACACTCAGCATCTGAATTTGTGTAGCTTACGACCACAGAGAGTACTGAAATGAGAGTACTGTATGCTGGAGGTGATACCAAATGTTCCCAAAACCTAAGCCTGCTAAAAACACCAAGAAAGCAACAGGCAACTGTAGAAAAGCTGACATTTCCCCCCCTATGTTTGTGTATCCTATATTCACTTTTCCGCTTTTCCTATATTCACATCTCCAGAAGTTCCAGGGTAATGCAGACAATGTCCCTACCACTCTCCTTTCTTGCTCCTTGTTTCCCTCCAAGGCAATGCTGCATCCTGAGGAGAAGGTGCTGAAAAAACCTAACGGGCTAGTAAAAGTTTGAGATGCCCTTGACAAAAACAAAGGCACATCTTAAAAATCTTTTCTCCATTTCCTTTTTTAGGCTGATAAGTTCTCTTTCAGAAATCTGGCATTCATGCTGTGGCTAGGCATTTCTTTAGGCTCATACAAGACCTGTCACTTGTGGTTCCTCTTTTCCACTCTTGTGTCCTTTCACACAGCATTTCCTGTGGTAAGGATACCTCTTCTTACCACAGACAAAAAGTGGGGAGTTCAAAGACTACATATAACAATATCTACATTACCCCACTGCTCTTAAAATGCCCTTTGACTAGAAGCTGCACCTACTTTATGTAGACATAGTCCCAAAATAAATGCCTCCATCAGGATGCCAAGCAACTTAATCTAAAGACTTACATTTCAACAGAGGGTAGTAACATATGGCCTCAGTACATCACCTCAAGGTGTATTTTCAATTCAGATTTGCATATTAGATGGACAGTATATATTTTTGCATAAATGTCATGCATACCTGTGCATACTTAGAGTTTAGAACTTCTCCATCAACCCGAGAGAAATGTCTTTACAACCTGGAAGTGCTATAATCATCTCTGCAATACACCATGAGCCAAGGTACAGATCTGCTTATCTGAACACTATTAAGGCTACTATAAAATCCTGCTGAGGACACTTTTAGGGTGTGATGGGAGTAATTAATGTAGATCATGAAAAGACACAGGAATTTGGATTAATCAGGAATAAAAGCTTTCACACATGATTAGTCAGGAAAAGAGAAAATGGCAATGCAAGATTGACCAGTCTTTACATTACTGGGCTATTACTTCTTGCGTGAGCGAAGAGTCCTTCCTCACTAGTTTTTTTCCACGTTAAATCCAATCAGCATCCCTATGGTTCCAGGCCTGCAACGTTTCAGCAGCCTGGTATCAGTGTTTCATGCACACTTATGAGAGAGATCACAGACTCATGGAAGCAGCTTTGAAATCACCATTGCTGCGAATGCACCTGCCTTCAATTTTGTCAACACTTTGTAGAGCATGACAATTGCAGTCCACAGTCTTTTTGTAAAATCAGTGAAAACATACCAATGTTAACCTTTTGTTTAGTTTATAAAACAATCATGTGCCGTCAGGTTTTCCCATCCTCTTGGCTGCCTTTAAAGGGATGTCTCACTGACCACACTGATTCCATGATGGGCAAGGGATGCTCAGTATGACCACTGCAGTTAAAGGCTGGCAACCTTTTAGGGATAGACTTCATTCTTTGTCATGCCTGCAAATCCCTGCTAATGCTCCTCCCTTACTCCACAGGGCATTGATTGAAGAGCAAAGGCAGCCCGCAGTGGGGGTGGTCCTTGAGCTCATGGTCCCTGAGTCACTTGCTCTGCCCCCACACCACAGACTGCAGAGCTGCTCATGAAGCAGTTCCTAAACCATTGCCATTTACAGTTTTTAATTCAAAAATATATCTCGCAAGTTTCAAAATAAGGTAGAAATACTAATCTTATTTGGTGTCCTGATATTTACTATGCCTTTTCTTGAGCCAGTGCCCAGAGATGTGCTACGGTATTTGATCATTAGGCTTCTCAGATGCCCTAATCACAAAGTAATTTCCAAAATTAAGTTTCCAAGCACTGACGTTACCACACAGTGCTGACAATGTTCAGAAAACTAATCTATATTTTTATTAAAAAATTTTTGAAGATATTAAACATACTTATTATTTGCTTAACTGGTTCTATATTATTATTTCCCTCTTACATACAGTTCTATTTTAACTTAATTATGTTTGCCATCTGTTCAATATTCTGAAAAAAGATTTGCTTAGAAAAAGAGAGCTGTCTTCTCTACTACAGGTAGCATTGCCCTTGACTCCAGAGCAAAGGGACAAACAGTTGCTGGTACCCAAGGGAGTGCTTAGATGGAAATGTCTCCATTTGAAGAAGAGGAGCAAGGAATGGCGTCCCATCTTAGCAAGGTAGACCCTTCTCTCTGCATTTCACTGTAGGCTTCAGCTTCCTGTCCTCAGCCCTGTGTTACATTTCTTACGTGTTTCTGAGGACTGTCCTGTTTCTGTGTATGATCTGAACTGCTCATTAGAAATGTTGAGATACACACGCATGAAATGCCCTCAGAAAAACCTCACACGCCATACCTGGACTTGCAAAGATACGTACAAAGAATGCAGAAATATACAGATGGGAGGAGGGAACAAAGTTATGTGGAAAACTCCACACCTTTATGGAATTTGCTCGTGCCCTATGCTATTTGAGGCTTGAATATCAATTTCATCATTCATTGCTTGCTACTTTACTCACTGCTGCCACCACGTGTTGCCACCTTTTTTTTTTCTGAAATAATAACGCCCCTTGAAATAGAAACGTGTTTACTGCTGTGGGCAAGAAGGACCTGA
Organism: Mesitornis unicolor; assembly: GCF_000695765.1. Classification (NCBI taxonomy): domain Eukaryota; kingdom Metazoa; phylum Chordata; class Aves; order Mesitornithiformes; family Mesitornithidae; genus Mesitornis; species Mesitornis unicolor. The sequence continues at coordinate 103,319 of NW_010162167.1, read as the reverse complement.
CAATTGGTAAGGCACTACTCAAGAGAAAAGGCATGAAATGGGCAAGCCGTTCTTTGGAAAACTGGGCATTGCTGGAAACAGTACAACAGACTTCAGTGTTGTTTCACCCATATAAGCAAAAGCATCAGATTCTGGATTGAGAATTCACACTATTTAACAGCTGTAGAGTTTACAGATGTGTGTTAGGAAGTGCCAGGCTACTCCAAGTACATACACTGACAGTCACGCTCTCTCTCTCCCATGCCTTCCTCTTGCACTTGGATCGTTTGTCATGCTTTTAGGGAATGACAAACGCATTAATAATGAACAAATGTGGACTGAGCCCAGGAAAGCATTTTCTCCCTAATTCACATGATCTGGTAGTGTGCCTGATCTCTAAGGAGTGAAAGCCAGTCTTCCAGTTTGGGCTTATTAAGAATAATTGTGGATATTTTTACCGTCAGTACAAATGACTATTTAAAAGGTTTTTAGCATTTGCTGTATCTCCATGATACAAAATGTGGGTAAGTTTTATTCATGTCATTAGACACTGCATTAAAAACGAATGAGGCTCAGATATAGTAGAACAGAAAATTCCTACAATCTAAACTTCCCCCAGTGTGGCTTAATTCTCTGCTAAATTTATTTCTTTTTAAACAGCTCTTTAATAATGACATTTAAGTGACAATTTGCTGATAGCTATTCACAAGCTTACCGCATATAGTTTCAATGAAATATCTCAATATGAGAGTTAAGGTTCGTATCACAATTTGCTGGCTTATGATCCTGTCGAGGAAAACTGGGAGCATATGCACAGCTTAGCTGTGCTCTCTTCCCTCTGTCTTGCAAGGTCTGTAAGCACGTGCATAGGTATAAATGCAGTGTTGCCGGTTCTCACGTTGGTTAATGTGTTACCAGCACATAAACCTGAGCCACGGAATAGTTTCAGTATATCAGCTTGCATTTAAAACACAAAAGCAAGTTTAAGTTCCAGCTTTCGTGACTGAGTGATAATGGACGGATAATTCCAGCTCCAAACCAAGAATGGTGCTGAAGATGTGTATTAGATCATGTGATGTTTTAGCCACTCATGTTTCTGAGAGATTGCTAATGCATGTGATGCGGCTGAAAATCTGTTTAAAGTCAGTGGTCCTCTACACACTCATGCTTGCAGCCAAATCTGTGTTTATATACTTTGCTGGATCAGCATGCTGGAAAATGATGGGGAGATAATAATCAGGACTTGATGAAGACAAGAGAAAGTGGGAAGGACACAGATACGAAGGTCTGGTCTTGCTTTGGATAAAACATAGCCTATTTAGGAACTACTCCTGGTTTTGCACAACATTTTAAATTTCAGTGCCTATGAGGAGATTTTGGAGAAAATAGAACAAGGGTTTTCACAGTGGTGCATGGCAAAGGAGCATGAGAAAAGAGATGCAGCTTGAAAGAGGATATGCTCTGACTGGATGTAAAGAAACATCATGAGGGCAATCAAGCATAGGAGGAGAGAGATTGTGTCCTTAGAGCTTTTCAAGACCTGACTGGATAAAGCCCTGAGCACTGTGCTCTACACTCATAGCTGACCCTGCCTTGTGAGGAGTTTGGACAGTGGCCCTCCAGAGTCCCTTTCCACTTCGGGTACCCCATGATGCTGGGATTCTATGGGCTTAAATGACAGCAAAAGCAGACTTCAGCAGTGTTGAAAAGTAATGATCTTCCACTAACATTAAAGCTTACTTTTTAATAAACAGGACAGTAGTTAGTCTGTGATTTCAAAGGCCAGTCTTCAAAGAAACATTAAAAATTGTGAGACTTTAATTTTATTCTGTGAGGTAGGAACACCTTTATTGATGAGAGGAGAGAACGGAAGGAAACTCTGACTTGATTTGGTGTCAATGTAATGCTAGCGTAGGCATCACCTCTGTGGTCACCCTGTGTTCTACTGGGATGTTTTAAAAAGTGCAGAAAGCACAAGGTCACTTCTGTAAGAGGACCTGGGTCCCTCAGGTGGAATGAAGTTCGTTATTTTGAGCCCCAGCACTTTTTACTGCCAGCTTTCCTTGACATGGCACACTCTTCATTTGGGCCCCAGATTTGGGCCTGATGGCAGACACTTAGCCACTGCACCCAGTATAATATAATTAATATTCCATTTTCTTCTGTTCTTTCTTCTATTTCCACCTCATCATGAAATGCTTTGTTATAACATACTTTCCTATTGCTTACTGCCCAACTACTGGCCCTTAGTGAAGCAAGAAAAGAAGTGAATTCAAACACAAAGAATGTCCTGTCATTACAAAAATGAGATTGTATTTGATTTCACTTTCTAGATCAGTGATGGCAAACCACTACTTCCAACTGATGGAGTCACGACATTTTCTACTTGAGGGACAAGGTGGAGGAGACTGAGGTCCTCAGTTTTGTGCTGTTAACCCTTGGTTAAGGTTGTATGTCATTACAGTGATGCTATGATGACATATATTCTTTTGTGTTTGGCAGAGGAAAGGGCTTGTGACTCCACTAATTTACTTCAAAGCTGATGTGGGTGTCCTGAGTGCTCTATAATCTTGAAACAACCAGTGTTGCCTTGTTGGAGCTGTCACTACAGCATTTGATGGAAAACAGAAAAGAAAAAAAAGTGTGTATTTTGAAGTATGTGAAGGGATTCAAATCAGTTTAGAGGGATAAATAAACGCAATGTTTCTTTAGCAGGGTAATCCATATGAAACTTTCCTACCAAGTACAAAAGGATCTACACCAGCTACCTCTAGGGCAAGTTTAAAAAATGTTGCAAATGATTTAGGGCAGTCATTAAATATGACCTTTGTTCTTGGCAGCAGCACAAGGAAAGCAAGAAATAATTAAGCAAGCAACTGTTGAAAGCACTACTGACCCATTTCAACACTGAGTTTGTTTTCTGCTGCGAGATGTTTTGACTCTCATTGTTTCATTTCCCCATGTTGGAAGTAAGACATAAATGTCATTTTAGTGTCTGCAAATCTAGTTATGGTAATAAGCATTATACATTTAGAATTGGCATAAATTATTTTCATACATACTGCATCATCCAGCATTACTGTTTGTATTTTTGTGTTTCTGGGTTATGAATTTTTTAGTAATTCTCTGGAATCTGCCAAGTAAGGTACAGTGAGTGCTGAGTTCTGGCAAATAGGCAGCACTGGGCCAAATGCTCCTTCGAGGCACAAGAATTGAATAAGAATAGTTTTTCAGTGCTTCGCCCCTTCATCTCACTGAGCAGAATCAAAACAGTTTAACTGCTTAAAGAATAGCATTGGACATCTGCCCTGGCTACTGACAGGTGCTAAAAAGGCCTTTCCAAAATGTCTAAGTATTTAGCTGCAAAACTCCTCTTGATTCTCATGAAATTAGGCAGCTCAGCACTTGGAAAATCCCACCAGGGTCCAGATTCTTTAAGATATTTAAGCAGTTGTACAAAGATTCAGACTCTTTTAACATAAGAACCCAAATGCATTTTATTTTCAGACATCTACTGAAAAAAACTGACCCCTTTTCTCTTACCCTAAACACTTGCAGAGAGATGCATTCAGGGAAATACACATGGGGAACCTCTTTTAAGCAAGTACATTACAGACTAGTTTAGCTTGAATATCTTTTTTCTCATCTCAGTTTTTATGATTGAGAGAGAATATTTCTTGACATTATAAGAATGATAAGTTTGAATAGGTTTTGAAT
>NW_010162167.1:59996-99592 GCF_000695765.1 Mesitornis unicolor | reverse complement strand
CTACTGCAGCACACCCTCACTGTGATATTGCACTCATAAAGATGATGGCACTCTCTACCATGACAAAAAAGCACAGAAAACAAAAATTTGAAGGCACTAGAAGTTCCAGGAATTCAAGTATTGAGGTAGCAACAATTTTTTTTTGTTTAAATAGTAAAAACTGGACAAGGAGTGGTAGATCCTACTAGAAAGTCAATCAAAAATAGAAGACTTGTGTATAATCACTCCTGTACCATTGTTTACCTGTCCCGAGTTTATTCAAATAATTGCAAACTAATTAACATGCATAATTTCAAATTAAAATATCTCTCAAATTGAATGGAAATCAACAGTGTCATAAGGCTGTGAAAAGTCAAACGTTACTGTTGAGTGCTGCGAGCACAGGTCAAGAAGAGTATGGATCTGGTGGAGAAAGCCAGGGTGAGAGCAACAAAATGCTGTGTTGTCAGACACTCTGTTTTATATGTACAGGTTAAAAGAATTGTAGCTATTTTGTCAAGCAAGTAGAAGACCTAGAGAGAGGATGTGATACCTCTTGAAATATGTCAATGGTTAGAGAAGTGGAATGAACTTTATTTATTGGAATATCCCCTGTGGAGAGGATGAGACCTACAGGGCTTCAAATGCAGCAAGGAAGACTTGGGTTAGATATTAGGAGACAAAATGTTTAATCATAAGGGCTAGCTGAAAATAGGACTAGGAGGTCTGGAGTGGCTGTGCACTTAGCACCAGGGACTGGCCTTAATAACATCTGCCAGATGTGGGAAAAGCCTGGCTGGCTCTGCCACAAGGCAAAAGGATGGAGTGGATGAGCTCTCACACTCCCTTCCAGACCTCATTGCTGTGATTCTGAGATTCGTCATGCTGGAGAGCCTTTCTGTAATTATTTTTACCAGCAACATTTGTTCCCATATCAAAGCCATTTTATTCATGGGATACATGGCACATGTGGATAGAAGTTCTCTGAGAAGTGACTGGAGCATTGCATCCATAATTTTATTATCATTTGTTTCTGAGTTAAAACATAATGCTGTGGTCTAACTCAAGAAATTTGTGAATTATTGTTAGAAGGAAGCATCTGTTTTATTTCAGTGTTTTGAAGGTTAGAGGCTAGATGTTCAGCAGTAGCTTCATTTCTGTGGCCTAAAGGGTCACTGAGAGGCTAGCTTATGCTGAAAAATAGTATTTATTGTTTTTTTCTTAACATAACATTAAGAGAATAATTTGTATGAATCTTTAAATAATGAATGAACTTAAAGTGCACCTTTAAATAACATGCCATTGTGCTAGTCACATTGTGAAATTAAACTGATGAGAAGCAAGTTAAATAACTGATATAGTTTAATAGTCTATGTAAGTAAAACACAAATGGTAAGCAAATAATTTTGATAGTAATAAATAGGTCTAATACTGACATTGTGTCATAATGAAGCTAATCTTTAGAAACACAGACGAAGATGATTTGCTTAAAAAAAAAAGGAGTTTAACCTTGGCAGTGAATACAACTTTCAAGCCAGCAAGAGGAGATAGGAGCATGAACTTATATTCCTAAATATCTATGTTATTTTGGAAAATGGTGCCTTATGTGCAATGGAATGTTTTCCCAGCATCAAAGCATGAATATAAAGCAGTGGCAGTGAAAGGGAATGCCTCCATGTGCACATACTGATCTGGGGCTTTCTTTGGTCGTTCAGCTATAGGAAGACAAGAACCTGAGATGAAATCTAGTCCTAGGAAGAGCTGCTCAGCATGTTGCTGATACTCCCCTGGATTCCAAGACTAAGCTACTTAACCTGAAACAGCCCATCTCAATGTTCCCAAAAGCTTCTTGGCACCCATACCCTCATGCCTGAGGGTGCCTTCCTGGGTTGTCCTTCCCAAGAGGTCTGGCCCACGACTTCCATTCTGACCCTTGGTGTTTGGGCACTGTCTACCCCTCCCCGCTCCTACCTACCCCCGGGGCTGGAGTCACTATATCCTGCCCTTCTGCATTTTTTCATTCTGTGGCTCATCAACACTCTTTTCTGCAAATGCTTGGTATTTGCAGGCTGATTTTCCCTCAGCATGGTGAAAGAGCCGCTAGCCTTGCAGAAGACATCAGCTCAGAACTAAAAAGTCTGATAAAAATGCACTATGAAGTCCACTAAACTCCCATCATGTTTTGCCCTCTGTCATTAATAAGGTTGTTACTGCATCTCATATTTATCATCACACCCTCCTCTTGAAAGATCTGTCTGGGAGCATTTAATGTTTTTACAGCTCATCTCTGAGGTTTTTTTTACCTTATTCACCAGTTATTCAATTCTGCCATGCACTGTAGCACAAGAAAAAGGTCTCCATCACAGTTTCCCAAAGAAGAAGTGTAAGAATCAAAGTTAGATGTCAAAGTGCATTCACTGATAGCTATTCAAGGGAGCAAACAGGGTTTATTCTGTTACTAACCATTTTCTGATTCTTGGGTTAATTACAAGTCTGTCAGATCCTGTTGCTCACCAAAAGCTATCATCAGAAACAACTTCTAGATGAGGCCATTTCCATTTTTCTGTAGTTAATTCTAAGGTTAATGTCCTGTTCTTTGAAATAACTCTCATTTCATTTCTACAGGACTTTAATAGTGTAAAACATATTATATTCACTGGATACATTAGTGATTATGTTCTTATGTTCAGAGTCACCCACTTTTCAGAAAAAAAACCCACCAAATCAAAGCTATAATAATGAATAAGGAAGGATAATTCAAGCTACGCTTTTTGTTTCTTACTACCCTGTCATCCTTCCTTCTATTTTTATCTGTTCAGCTTAAGTGATTTGACTTCTGTAGCCAATTCTTTAGCTAAAATAGTGCTCTAATTTTAGGTTTATCATATGGCCTACAAGACATTTTCTTTGTGTGATTCTGTAGTGTGGTTTCCATACAGTCATTACTGTGTTGGGGGTCAGAAGAAGAACATTTAGACTCTTTTTCTAATTCATCCTATGTATATTTACAAGGAATTTAGTTTCAAGAAGGCTCTAAAGAATAAAATGCATGGCTTCTCAACATGCTGCAAAGTGCTTATTATTTGGTATCCTAATACACTCTGACTGCTTTCGCAAACAGATGCTCCAAATAATGTTCTTAATTAAATATCAAGAGTTGGATTCAAATGTTGGTCCATGCCAGCAGAAGATAGCACAAATCTTGGCACTAGGGCCCAGTCCAACAAAAGGATGGTTGTGAATGCCTGAAACACTTGCAGGCTCCCCTCTCTGGTGGGCAGACTTGCCAGACATCAGGATATGATGCAAAGAGTGGATTTTGGGGTGGTTTCTCAGGTGTCAGGGTGGTAGCACAGTCCAGATGGCTGCTTGACAGCATGACTCAAGTACGCTTTGGACATGCTGCTCTCCAGTCACACTGGAGAGAGCTGCTTAGTCATATTGGCAGCAACCACCAGTACAAATCCACTGAAACTTCTAATGAAGATATAGGAGTTAAAGTCACTGAAGGAAGAAGTATGAACTGAGCTTTCACTGAAATAATACCTCTCTTTTTCTTAACATCTTATGGGATTTTTTTCTGTTTAATAATGGATGTGCAATAGTTTTTAGATAGTAATGGAAATGGTAAAAGATTTATTTTGGGGGTGGAGAGTGGTTCTTAATACTCAGATTTTTGGTGTTTGGTCTTGACAAGGAGAGGAGATAAAACACTTGGAAGAGAGACAAAGAAAAGGATAAGGCAGGTAGCAAAATGATCTTTTATTTGAGCTAATGACTTGTGAACTACTCTGACATTGCACAGTGTAACCTTACTGGAGAAGATTAAGAGACTAAGTAGCTTTGGAGAGCACCATGACTATACCGCCTTACTGGTCTGTAGCTGAGATTTCAAAGATTTCCAGAGATTCAGCATTTCAGACTTTCAAAGATTTAGCATTTACCTGCAATGTCAGGACTGAAGAAAAGCAAGGACATAGCACAGCCAGATCAGCTGCTGCATAATATATACTAATCCAGCTAAAGCAAAGATACTTTTCTTTAGATTATTTCATCTTATGGGTTCACAGCTCTGTTAGAAAAATATTTAATCATGGACAGCAAGGCTAAAATCTTTAAGCAAGATGCACATAAAAATGAGGAGAACAAAAAAGGAGCAGGAAACATAAACATGGAGGAAGGGGCAGGAATGTGATTTTGCTAGATTGGTCACTTCTTGGTTCCCTTCTCTAGCTCATTGGTCAAGTTATTTCTTTGGAGCAACTGCATACCCTGGGCTCAAAGTCATGGGTGGCCTGAGGCTGAGGAGCTACCAGAGCTAGAAAGCTTTCCAGGCTGCCCGCTTTCCCAGCCTCTGTGTCAGACTCTTAACCTCCTCAAAGGCCTATTGCCTACTTTACAACACAGAAATTTTTGTCGGCTGATTAATATCCAATGCTTTTGTAATTTAAAAGCCATAGTGTCCTTTGTGTAGTATGAAGTAGGGTTTTATTTATTTTTAACTTTGCTGTCTTTTATGCACAACTTTGTAGACCAAACTGATTCAAAGTTTTATTTGCCTTATAGGTATATATTTACTCTGACCCAAAACTGTGGCGTCTCAGTCTGCCATCTGCCTTTCCTCAGCATGTGTAGACACAATTTTTTGGGCAGAGAGACCTGGGTGGTGCTGGGAGAAGCCACCCTGAGAGTCCAGCTGGTGAGTGCAGCCAAACCAAGGCTTTGCTTGGGAAACAGTTTATATTGGTATCAGTCTTTCTCTGCTATGTGCTAGGTGGCTCTGATGCTGCCTCTCTTATGATTGCTTCACCTCTGTATCACTCATCCATCAATCTGTTCTTTTCCCTTCTTTCACCTTTCTTATTCAGTCTCATCCTCATTTCACAATTTTCTGGTTTTTTCTTTCCTCCTAATTCAACCCATCACAAAAGAGAATGGAAGAACACCTGGGGAGCAATCATCCTGATTTTTGCCATCATTCCAGTGAACCTCATTGCTTATACATTGTACCTCTTTCCACCCCATTTCTACCTTTTTTCCTGCCCCTACCTACCCCATTTATATCTGATCTACCTCTGTTTCAAGATCTTACCTCTCTACTGTTTGCTTCCATGCTCAAGTATCATTTAAGGCTTATTACCTTCATGGAAAAAGATGCTCCTTTATGATGGAGAACTGGGTGTTTAGCACAGCAGAAGCAATACAATTCAGCACCTGGGGATGCACATTCAGGTATTCCTGAAAAATTTGCACTGATCCTGTCTCCTTGAACGAGAATGGTCACAAAAGGCTTGCAGGCACTTTCAGCTTGGAGAAGGCATCTCTGCCTTTTCTTCACCAGATCTGTTCTGTAGAAATCCCTGTAGAAAATTCTAGGCACAGCTCTGAGGTGGTAATGCCTTTTCTCCTGCATCTCCACCGGCATTTTTAAGCATTGTCCTAGGCTTTTTACCAAGCCCATCTATTCTACTTTATGCTACTTCTCTGCAATGTCAGAGAGCTAGAGGGCTTCTATTTGGAGGTAAAGCAGAGAACAATTATTCTCTTACAATAGCCTCACAATATCCTCCTCTGGGTGCAGTTTACTGCTTGGCATCCTAGTGGAGTTTAACCCTGGATGTGTATTCAGCAATCTTCAGGGCTATCATACTGTCCATAAACAACTCCTGAACAGCAAACCATAACCATGTTTAAGGAATTAGAGTGATCCCTTCTTGGAAAGATTTTTGGTAGCAAAGATGCAAACACGTGTATACTTGACGGACCCTATGGAGGAATTGATACAAGATAGGCTGGGGTCAGCACTGTCCTTGCATGGGGCTGCTGCACATAGGCTTGGACCTCCAGTCTGAAAGGACCTCTAGAGTCCAGCAGCCAGTGTCACGTATTTCCTCACCAGGGTGCAAACACTGAGGAAAGCAATATGAAAAGGGAAAAAAAGCATCGGCACACATATTTATGAAAACTCTAATAGGTGAGTGTACAAAATGCAAGGTGTGGCTGGATGTATGCATTTTCTCATTAAGATGACTTTCATGTGTATACAAGCAACAAACCAGAGATAAATCTGTCATTGTGTGACCTATTTGTCATATTTTGTAATATTTTGGTTTTGTGTGTGTGTCTACCTGCAAAAAGGGAAAATCAGGTAAGAAAAAAGGACCATATAAAAAAAAATCTATCAAAATTGGCTGTATTCCCTCTAAGAAAATTTTTCCTTTAACAAAAAAAAGAGAAGATAATTCAGTGTTGACATGCAGCCTATTTCTACCACAACCAGGTACGAAATGACATTCCTGCCAAGCTTTACAAGACCGTCCCAGTCAACAACCTCTTTTACATGTTCAACTTCATGGTGTCTTATCAGCAATAAACTGCATTCCCAGTGGGTCAATAAAGAGTTTTCAACCTACCAGAATCAGGACTGGTTTTCAGAAGTCCACTCGATGGACAAGCAAAACCAAGATACTCAGTGCAAGCTGCGTTGAACTATGTAATGGTGAGTTTTAAAACTGTGAGGCATTGTTGTCTGCGCCTCCACAAAGATAAAGCTCTTGCTTTTTATGCCAGTTATCTCTGACTGAACTTTTCTCTTTCCACCCAGTCGCTATGCATGTCTGGCAGAGTGCAACTAATTGCCTTTTTGAGTACAAAAAAGGTCTTAAACAATATTTTTCTTTCTATGCAGAAATTAAGAAAAAATACGTATTATATCAATTTGGATTTACAAGAACAAACAATATGACTGACACAACATTTTAAAAGAATAATGAAATTTTTGATAGTGAAGAGCTAAAGCAATCACAGGATCAGAGCGCAGTGGAAATTATCTAGGAACTTCGGAGGGACTCAGCCCTTTTGATTCATTCTTGCGGTGCATGTCCAGAAATGTTAAAGCCCTGATAAACAGACTCCTCTTTATCTGCAAAAATATATTACTCAGGTGTCAGTGACAGTATGGACAGTATTGTAATGTTATGCAGTGTTGTCAGCAATTATTTTTGGATAAGAAAAGTAAAATGTGATTCATTTAGTGTGCCCCCTTCCGCAAATATATACGGTGCCATTTAGTTGATTTTCACAGTGCAACATACAGAAGAGCAAATCCCAGTGAGGTAGTTTCAGGAATTTATCACTTATGGCAGCAGCTATGGTATACTGTGGCAATTACCAGTTTGCAAGAACAGAATCTCTCTCCTTCAGAGCGCCATGGTCAAGCCAATGCATCAACTATATGGCGACATTACACACTTTTATAGGCACAATTAAAAGGATTGAATGAGTTTGCTGAATATATTCTCTGTATGGGGTAATGCTTAACTGTAATAATTGTATATTGAATGAAGCATGCAAGTTATCTCGTGTGACCTGATTAGTCAGAAATGGTGTTTCCACTCTTTGGAATGAGATTGTTATCAGTTTCAATAAAGCAAGCAAGACTATACTTGATGTGTACTGTGTGCTGCTAGGATTGTCGAGTCTTTGAACTTGTATATAAAACATTTGAGACTAACTCTAAGAAGCTGAAGTGGAGGTAAAGCAAACAGCTTCAGAGTCTGATTATGACAGAAAGGAAGGTATGAGATAATGAACACGTTTTGGGAGAGCTACTAGCAAAACTGCTTCTCAAAGAAAGAAGTGTTGATTTTATCTGTACCCTAAAACAGGCCAGTTTCTGTCTGATTACTTTGTCCCCCATCTAAACTGATTTCTATAAGGTATAGGGCAAGTTCTTCTACTAGGAATTTGCTAGACTCAAACATACTTCATGATATGACTATTTACCACATGGAGGTGCTTCCCTGCTGACCTTCAGCTTATGTTTTACTTTGATTTATCTATATAGAGCAGTTGCCAGAAGCTGTAGCCTACTTTGCTTGGGTTGGGGTGGGCTCCCTTCCCCAGCTCTCCCTGCACGTGGGGGCCCCATGCTGCTTCTCCCACCTGAGCTGTGGTCTTTCCAGTTTCCCAATTCTCTAATTCCAGAGAACTGGTTATTCCTGAGAAAAAGGCATGTCCTTCAAGGGTTGTTCCTTCCTCTTGTGGAGGGAACTGGGTGATAGCAAGCACAGCAGGGCACATACTCTACCCAGAGGACTCTTCCAAGCTGCTCCTTTGCTTCTGCCTTTATTCTCATTTGAGGATCTTCTGCTAAGCCACCAAGGAGGCTCTGTCCCCTCAGATTAAACCTCTTTCCCAAGGTGCCCATTATTTTGACACAGCGTCTCTGATTCTCAAGTGCGAACACTTTCATATCACAGAGGTCTTTGGGTCTAGGGCTTGGCTGCCCTGTCCGCTTTCTTCTGTCTCAGTCACTCCTGATTTGTGGGGGTTCAAGAACCTTCTCATCCCAAAAGCTTTAGCTAACATTAGCCATTTCTCAGTCTTACAACTTTTCAGCCAGTACTGCTGGTTTTCCATCAAGCCTGTCCTCCTGCGCACTTCAAATATCTTTGGGATTGTTTCTGCCAACCAGAGTAGTCCATGCAGCTATCTAGGGTGCTGGGTGTAGCCTGTGTCACTCTAACAAAGACCTTTCTTGTCCTTGAAGTGAGGCAAACCCAAATGTCTCCCAAGTTCTCCTTCTCGACTGACTGTCAACTTCTGCCTTACAAGTTTTAACATCTGGTCACTGGCAGTTGCTCGTGCACTGCTGCCTTCCTGAACCCAAAGTCCCACATTCGCTTCCTTTTTACCCAACTCCTGATCACACACTGGCTGGGCGTGGCACTGGAGTCAGGCAGCCGCCTTTCATGGAGTCAGGTCTCTAGTACAGTGCTTTCTGGTCCTGCTACCAATGTTAATAAACTGGTAAAGGAAAAGTCCTCTTTAAAGATAAAACTGATTAAAAAACACTATCACAGAGGTATGCCACAAACAAGACTAAATTTTCTGTCATAGGACATTCGTTCATTAAATTCACAAGGAATTTAATAAATGCAGAAAAATAGCCATAAATAGCTAGTCTTTCCAAAGACAACATTAGTGAGTCAAGAAGTTTCTGCACAGCACATTGCTGGTGCCTATGTGAGTATTTTGGGGAAGCATTGCCCTATTATATTCTTCCCTAGGCTCACATTATTGCTGACAGTCAGAAATGAGACACTGAGCCAGCTGGATCTCCACCTCATCATCTTAGAGTAATTTAATTTTCTAAGTTATAAGACTGTACTTGAAAGCGTTAAATACTTCCAGGAAGTTCTTAGATGTTCTGAGAAAGTAAAAACCAAGATTCAAAGGTGTCTGTAAGTTAAAAGCTTGAATGACAAGAGTTGTTGATTACACATCTACAGAGACAAAACAGAAAGGACCAGGGAAGATTTTGAAAGAAAATCATGTTCATTCTTGATCATTGTAAGCTGGAGGGTCATTTAAGGTCATTCACTGGATGTAGTTTCTCTGTTTTTCTGTTTCTGGTTGCTGATATTAAGATCTGATTTTTTTTTAGAGTTGCTGCTAATTCAAAACCTGAGCTAATACAGAAATAGATCCCAGAAACTGCAAGGGAATTTACGGACTTTGCAGCTGCCCCTTGCCTGTTGGTATTCCTGAGACAAATTCAGACAGAAATATTAGAAACCTGTTTACAGAACAAGCAAAGCTGTGGAGCTGAGCGCGTTCCCAGCACAAACAAGCACTTTGTTCATCGCTACCCGACTGTGGTCCAACAGTGCTGACACCATCGCTTTGTTGGGAGGATCAGATGAGGCACTTTATAAGAGCCTGACAGCCCGGCTCGTACAGATTTGCTGGCTTAATTAACACACTTTTGCTCACGGGGAGAAGGGAGCCTCTGCACTGATGGAAAGAGCTCAACAACTGTTTTCAAAGCCACTGAAGTTCCACCAGCTCAGGCACCTTACCAGAGGCAGCATCACAGGCTGCAGCTTTCCAGTGAGTACCTAGGAAGGGAAAGCAAATCTGTTTCCAAATAAAGGACGGCTCATGAAGTCTGTTTGGCTTCCCCTGGCTATCTCGGTGATAGGGCATTTGGCTGGGTCTTCCAGTGTGTCTTTTGTGTACAAAATAGATGATATACATGTGTGATTTGGCTTTATACGTATGTTTACATATACATGTGCTAGCTCAGGTGACTCATTGGGTGTTGCTTAAAAAAGCAAGATCAACAAGGATGTGTTCAGTTGTCAACTTCATGTCTAAGTTTGTCTGAAGCATAGCAGTTCAGGAGGAAAACTGGACATCTGTGTTCCCAAAGCCCATATCACAGCGGTGGCATGTGCCTGAGCTGGGGGAGAGCTCCTAGCAGAGGCCACAGCAGCAGTGCCTGCTGGCCACAGGGCCTGGACAGCCCCCACTGCCCTACCAGTGCCCACCAGCTCTCCCGCCATGAGCCCCGCAGCACTAGGAAGGGGGCGAGCAACAGGTCTCCAGCTGCCCCACAAGCTGGAGAAGGGACTGCTGATACTGCCTTCTTCAGTGGTGCCACATGGCTCTGCTGTCAGCTGGGGTTGCTTGAATGAAAGGAATTTTAAGGAAATTGGGTCAGTTTGTTTTTCTGCAGAGAGGATGCAAGCGCTCAGTGCTTTACCTGGGGGTAACACAAACAACCCCTATATCCCTTTGTGAGACAACTTGTTCTGAACAAACTTGCTTTATCCCTTCGGTGTGCTCAAGGCCATTGTTTTGTTTTTCATTATTTTTATTTCAGCAGCACCTCAAAGACCCGACCCCAACCAGGGCACCATCTTCCTAGCAGTAAAGGATGTAAAACAGTCCCTTCTCCAGAGAGGTGGTGATCCCAGTATGTCTTGGAGGCTAAAGGGAGGATGTGAGGGAGCAAAGGTGCGATGCAGTGAGGCTCTTCCTTACAGGCATCCACCAGCTTAATTGCCAAGCAGGGAAGCCGGGTTTCCTGCCACTGTGGCATGCACTCACTTTTGCATTCAACCCAATCTGCACTTTTGGTGATTAACCCAGAATTTGTCCTCTCGCCCTTGGTGTGTAGGAAGGGCAGACCTTTTTGGCTGGGCAGGCCGCCCGAGTACTGCTTTTTTAAACACATCAGATCAGCCCTTCTCACTGTCAGGATCTCACCTCACATTCATATAGGGGCTAGTCCAGCACAACCATCAAAGAGAAGGAGCAACTTAAAGCCAGTTCTGATGCCATAACCCTCCCCAGATAAACAAGCCCTGATTTACAGCCCCTTCAGATCCTGGTCTTGAGTGAATACAGCTAAAAAGGTGACAGGTGTATCTTCAGAAGAAATTTGGGTAACTCTGCACTGGAAGTTTCCTTCTACAACAAACCCAGTGGGAGAGAAGAGGAAATGTGTGGTACAGGCAACAACCATCACTAGCAGCATCTCTGCCACCCTCTTCTGCAGAGTTTTGACCTCAAAAATAGAGAAGTGGCAGACACTCAGGAAATTATTTTAAAGTAAGTGCTCAAAATACCGCGGTGATGGGTGGCATTTTAAAATATCCAAGGTCACATTAGGAAACAAACTCCTTTAAAATGAGCAACCTCCATGTGAACTGGTGATCACATCTCATTCAGCATGCTGTTATTTATATATCACCAGAAGCACACATGGTGTTTAGCAGACAAAGGAAAAAATAAAAACCCTATAGCATGAGTTTGTTAATCATAATGAGATTGGAAGATAATTTGTCAACTAATTTTTGTGGTATTGTGCTGTGTTTGTTGGAAAATGCCTATTTATTAAAAGGGAAATATTTTGCAGGAAAAGATTTACATAAATGCATTTCCCACTCAACTTTGTCAAAAGAAAGGTTTATAGAAAGAAAAGCTTTTGGAATCTCCTAAATGGAAACATTTTCTTGTCAAATTAACCTTTTGCTCTTACATGTAAGCTGATGTATGTTAAAAATACACTATCACTTTTAACAGAGAGTCAACAAAAGGTGGTGGAGTGATCACAAGTAAACATTCTGATAATTTCTCTTACTGTAAACTGTACGTATCTTTGTTTTTCACCCTGTGTTGGTGTACAACACATTATATAAACTGCTTATTGCTAGAATTTTTTTGATAATGTGGTGCAGTGAGGTATGAAACCGTTTCAAGAAGTGGGGTCAGGATGGTGCTGGCTGGTGGGGGCTGGTCAAAAGAATCAGACAGGGGGCTGAGAGCAATCTAGGTGGAGCAGTAGCATAAGAAAAGTCATGGAGTTTCCCCTGGAAAGAGAGCAAAGGAGCCTCAAAGCTGGTGAATTGACAGAGCTTAGGGGAGGAGGGGCAGCAGGGAGGCACAGTACGATACAGCGTGTGTTGCTGAGGAAATGGCTGAGCCAGAAAAGGATGTGCTCTAAGGAAATGTCAGCATGAATATTTCATATGTTGACCCTTTTTGTAGTTTCAACATTTTAAAAGACAGTGACTGTAACCGACGTTAGAGCCTGGGTAGAGAAGGTAATTTCTGTCCCAGGAGATTGACATGTATTACCCAAAAAATGCATCTCTTGGCTGTGTTCTGCAATGTGACATGCATTGCTACATGTATTCACTGACGGAGCATCATCATTATCTGCCTGAACCTTGATTTCCCATGGAATATCACCCCTGTGCTTTTTTCTTTCTAGCTAATTTTGCAGTTTCATGTATAAGGGCACTCCTGAACCAGGAAGGTATAATAAGACTCAGTAGATGCAGGTTGAAACCAGATGAGTTCAGACTACAAATCACCTAAGGCGTTTTTGCCTATCAGTGAAAGTAAGTAAACGTTAATGAGGGCTGTAGTGGATTTTCCACAATTGGAAAACTTAACACTGTAATTGGTTGTTCTTCTAGCACCAAATGCTGCTAATGAATTTTGCATGGGAATTAGGGGCATTTTTTTGGTCTGTGTTATGTGCAAGACCAGACTTGTCCCTTCTCACGTAAGTTGTTGATTACCCTAAAGCAACCTTTCCTGCCCTCAGTAAGAAGAAATTTGTGAATTGAAAGCTAACTGCATATGCCTCAGGTTTTAGCAAAACTCTTTTATACTAAAAGCTATTTTCCCATCAGTAGTCTGTAAAAAATAGCATCCTAGGTATAGGCTATGCAATGGAGCCCTTTAAAATACTTACTCTCTGGTGGTTGATGCAGCATCTAATGGACTTATCTAGCGTAGGAGTGAAAACAATACACACTATGAAAAGGCTTGTGCACAGACCCTAGTATAGGCTTCTTTTCCATCTTTTGGAATTACAGGCCCTGCTGTCCGTACCCATGAAATTTCTCAAGCAGAACTCCCATCTGCCTGCACCCCAGAATCCACAGAGGTGCCAGGACCTAGCATTTTTGGAGTGCACGACTAGGGCTCCTGCTGCTCTCTGGGCTGGCCCTGCCTGAGCTGTCTCACTGTTGGCAAAGCCTTTCAGCAAGGGACTGTTGCCAAGGCTGGCCCTCTGCTCCATACCAACAGGGCTTTACTACCAGATGTATTCCTTGTGCCACTCCTATGGCATGCAAGGAGCCATTGGAAGCATGGAGATTGGAAGGAAACACACAGGAAGCAGCCAGCAGATTGACTCAAGTAAATCACTGGAACAGGTTGCCCAGAGAAGTGGTGGAGGCCCCATACCTGGAGATACTCGAGGTCAGGCTTGGTGGGGCTCTGAGCAACCTGATCTAGTAACATTGTTCCTGCTTACTGCAGGGGGGGTTGGACCGGATGATCTTTAAAGATCCCTTCCTATCCAATACATTCTGTAATCCCTATAAAGACATACCTTGTTGACAGTAAGCGAGGTTGTGTGCTTTTCTCACCCACCCAGCCAGCCTGGAGCTGTAAGTACGGCACAGATACAGAGCCCTAAAGGACACAGAGACTACTCTTGTTGCTGCAACTTAGGCACTTATTGAAGTGCTTTGCTGGATCAAAGCCCTTGGACTAGAGACTTCTTCACCAAATAGTATAATGCTGTTGTCTCTTGTGGCACTACACACCAACCTGTACAGCCAGGAGCTATAATGAGAAAGCCAATAATATATCAGACAGCAGATGGAAGAATAAATCCTGAAGTCTGCCTTTACCTTGCCTCAGTTTCATCAAAACTTCCCTGTTGTCATCAAAGGGAAGATGTTTGTTCCAAGTCAATTTAAATATTAATATAGGCTAAAATTCAGGATAAACCACAAACAAGGAAAATATTTTACTGATCTATAAACTAGACAGACCAAACTGCCTACTGGGAACAATGCTAAAAGGGCACTTTAAGCTACTCCATGAAATGTGAGTTTGATCAATTCAGTCCAAGGCACATTAGTCTCATAAAAGCTGAGAGTAGCATTTTCTCCCAAGGGTTTCCTTTGAGGGATATTCCTCTCAGGGTGCAGTATCACAAAGGCAATTAAGAGTGATAATATTTTTTGCATATACTAAGCAACTGATGTGTAAACATTCATCAAGACATGCTTTCATCATTATTTTTTTAAAAATGCACTTCCAAGTTCAGAATGTAGTTGTTGTCACTGAGCTGACAGAAGCAGTAATAACTAGTGAAAATTATTGTACCATGACCTTGTGAACTATTTTTTACAAGGAAACACTTTCCAGAAAGCTGGTAGGGAAGAAAAATAGCATTCTCATTAATAGTCTGTGCTCTTATTCAGGTGGAAGACAAGGTGAGTATGTTATGAGACTCTCTAGCATCATTGGCACAATCTTGCTCTTCCCTCCCAGATTAATTGGCATTAATGTTCCCAGGTCTCAGGGATGGTTGCAGACTCATTACAGGTGCTGCTTTGCTTGTATATCATTGTTGTCTCACAAGCATGTAATTTATTGTGTAGAAAGGATTTCTGGATATTTTCCCAGATGTAAAATCACAGAGGCTTATATTTAGTGCTCTGGCTGACGACAACCCTACCTGCATACATTTTCTCTCTCTCTCACACTGGGCTTTGAACTCTGACATTTATCTTATGTCATAAATTCATTCAATTAATCAACACTGTGCATTAGTATGATTGTTAGTTCTGGCCTAAATTCTCTTTTGGAATAGCTAAGCAGAATTTTAGCAATGTTGCTGTAGTTCATACCATATACACAGTCTGCTAATAGGCATTTAAGGAGTTATTGGTGAAGGTCTTGCTATGATAATGCTCTTACTTCAAGGTTATTTATATAAAAAGCTGTCTAGTCTTTGTAAAGAAAAACTGTGCATGACTCTGTACTTGCCACACAATAACTTGACGCATTACCTTTCCCTCTGAAGTTATCATCTTGGCTTCTCTAGATAATTTTTCAGCCTATTAGGACAATTCAGGCCTTAAAAACAAATGAAAAGATTCATTCAGAAGTGCCCTTGAAAGTGCAGGGCCATAAAATGGGAACAGAAAGACCAGCATGATCAGAAGCAGTCCAGTTCTGGCCTCATTTGCTTATGTCAGACTTCTTCATCCTTTAGACACCAAACCACAATATGATCCAACATCAATTAAAGTTTGGGAAATCTATGGCACCACCTAGAAACAAGCAGTTCAGAGGAGAGTGAAACTCCCATCATGTTCCTAACTATCCAGTTCAACTTCGTGGCAAGAATTTTTTTGCACGTGAAATATGTGGGGACACAGAAGGGTCTGGGAATGCTACCAAGCATCACTGGATGATCACAAGGTGGGACTTCCATCAGCAACATTGCTATCGGTTGGTCCAAAATGCTTTGCATTAAGCTACTGTGCTAACTCCTAGGGCATGAGTACCCACACAGCTACTGGATAATGATGGTCGGAACAGAGGGCATACCAATCTTGTCACTTTTTTTTTTGACAAGAAGCCAAGAAATCATTTTTCACAGTTGATGGAGTGAGGATTTTTAAAGCAGCAGAGTTCACATGTCTCCTGTCCTAACACATTGCTAGGAGGGCCCAAGAACTCTGCAGGGTTGTGTGTCATCATTGTATTGATCCCTGCTGCAGCAAACAGAAGAGGGAAACACCTTTAATTAAATAATCACCTATGTCCATCAGTTATTGCTGAATCACATCTGTTTGACCATGAAAAAGATATTTTGCCAGGTGTTTTCAACAGTCTTTCCTAGACAATCCAGTGTTGTTTCACATGGAAGGGGCAGCAGACTCGCTTGGTTAAAGGGACTTGTTACAGACGTGGAGTATTCACACCCAGAGCAATAATTAACATACTCTTAAGAAAGCACAGGGTTGGGGGGAGCTGGAAGACTTTTCATTGCTGGGGGATAATAGCCTTAGTCACACTTTACAGTACCGTGCCTTTTCTATGAATTTACCCATAGCGAATCATTTGTTTCTAGGGTGATTCATAACCGCGGCTGCTTCCCGTCTTCCTAGGGGCTTTCTACAGTGGGAGGCTTCTTGCAGTCCCAGCAAGACCTATGCCTTAAGAGGGCTGTCACCACCATCCAGCTCAGGCTCCTTTTCTGGTGAGAGCAGGCGATAAGGGTGGCGAGCCATACAATGAATGCTCTTCCACGAGCAGATTAGCCTGGCCCTGCAGAACATCGTGTAACTTTTAAGGGATGCTGTCAAGAAAAAACGATGGGTCAAATCTTTGGTGAGAGCAAATTAGCCCAGCTGCGTCAGCTGCACCACAGTCGGTGGAGCAGTGCCAGCTGATAGGAGCCGAGGATCCGACACCGTTTATCTAGGAAAAACAGTGTGTATCTGGGCTTTGAACAGTGCTGGGGAAGGGATTATGGGAATCAAAAGGAGCGTAAGCTTTCTGCTCACTTTTCACCACTTGCAATGTTTCCCATACTCTGTGCTGGAGCATGAATGCTGGGCAGGTTGGACCTTTCTGAATGCATTTTCGGCTCTCGTGGGATTGCAAAATGACCGCTGTAATGAGGCTTTCTCACTAAGATTATAAGAAGCTGCAAAAAGTCCGCAAGCACACTGAATTTTTTTACACTGAAGGCTGTATCCCATCCCCCCTCTCTTCAGGAGTGAAGAGGGCTGACCTGACACAGAGGAGCAGAATTTGCTACCCTGTGCCATCCCAGCCTGCTGGTACCTGCCAGGGACCTCTGAAGGATGCAATGCTGCTGTGGGGGTAGCATGGAGAGGAAGAGATGGACCCTGCCACCACCTCACAAGCCACAAACATGATGTTCTCTGTGGGAACGTCAAGTGCATTTTGAGGACTGACAGAAAAGTCAGAGCACATCACAAGTGCTTTCATCCCCTCACCAGAAATAAAGCATGTGTCAGGTCACAGAAGGCTGTTTTCGCTCTTACCATCAGTGCCAGCTGTTGTCTGGCTGTGCAGGACCTCTCAGCCCCTCCAAAGGCATTTTTCATGCCAAGGAAATGGCGTTTTATGGAAACACTTTCCTCTTTCTCCTTCTCAGAATGTATTTTTTTGGTCACTAGAGCTTGAAATAAAAGGTCCAGCTACCTGGAGCCTGTTGCTTCAGGTACAGCTTCATTTGCTGACGTTTTGGTATCACTCAAACCAGGATTTTTCTAGCTTTTATGGATTGTGGATAAATTTTTGCACAGTTTGTCCTTCAGAAGTTCCCAGATGTCTCAGCTGACACTTCCCTGGCATATGTTTCAGGGGAAGAAAGATGTAAAAAACCCCTGTCACTCATCTGACTGGATTTGTTCTTGCTATAGTGCTATAATAGTGTTGATAAATACTGAGGAAAATTGGCATCAGCTCCACTTTTCTCCCTGACTGCCAGGGCATGTCCAGCTTTGGTTCGCTGAGTGATCTGCAAACTTTGTTGGCAGGTGGCCTGTATGGGTTTTTCCACAGTTTTGGCCTGCTCTTTTTCACGCTCATTTTACCTCCAGAATTTAAAGGGTTTCCCAGAATTTATCTTTGCTTCTCTGATGCTGAGCAGGCAGCATACTAACGATCATGTTTAATAGCAGGTTTCCAATTAATGCTTCTTATTCAGTCAACCAGTTGCCAAAGGCTGTTTGTTTTATTAATTCTGTGGAAAACCTGCCCTGATCATTTGCCCAGATCCATTCAGTGCTTAAACTGTGAAATCGATTTTAATAGGACTCAAGGGATATGTATGTAGCCCACCATATGTCCCCAAGTGTGTCTGATTCCCAACTGAGGTAAAACAGGCCCATTAGTCCATAGCTAATATTTTGCTTGATAAAGTAGACATCATATATTGATGAACCAGAAAGCAAAGTCTCTACAGATGCAGTTAAGGAACTAACTGTTAAGTTGAGCACTGAAAGAGGTCTGTGCTTTTGGCAAATCAGCTGGAGGCATCTATACCACAGTGATGCAGGTTTGTATCAGCCTTCTGCCTCTGGATGTGTTTGATCCTAGAGGTATTTGAGGTTTTCCACAAGTGTTTCTGCCTTCCATCTTCCATCTGAGCTCACTAAAGATCCTATAGGGTTGCTTACAGATCTTGAGGCTTGTCCTATTGCATTTAGCCAAACATTTTCTCCTCACTTGTATTAAGTATCCAAATATTTTGACCTTTATCATCTGGGGTTAGTGACCACCCTCTGCTCCATTGACGACACTGCCCAGCATGACCAAATCTTGGTGTCTAGCTGGAACTTTTACACGCTGCTACTTGGACACTTCCCTAGATGCAATGGTTTTCCTGGAAAAAGGGCTGCATTCTTTAAGGTCTGTTCCAAGCTAAATAATTTAATTACTGCCTGGCTGAGAAGCTGAAACTGCCCTTTAGGCAATTCAGATGATAAGAGGTGGTGGCAAATTAAGACTGCACTTATTACACAGGACAACTGAGAGGGCTTAGTCAGAGGAAGGCACCCAGCTGTAATGTCAGCTATTTTCCTGTTATCTCTGTAGTTTTCATGTCCGGAGGCTCTTCTGGGTTCCACACAGGTACTGCAGTTTCTATATGATTTCTCGTCACAAATGATCAGCAGCAACACATCTTTTTTGTAACTGATAATCTGATTATTTCAGGAAGGAAGGCTGATGGATGTGGGTTTTCTTTTATGAGTAGCTTTTGGAGCAATCAGTCACAGTTTTCCAAAGACTGCCTCAAATGAGCATCAGTCCCACTGTTAATAATTTGATTTCAAGGTGAGCTCATGGGCATGGCAAGTCCCCAGCACAGTAATTGCTTGGGGTGCTTAAGAGCAATGAGAGCTCCTGGAAAATTTGATAGAGTGCTAATTATAACAGAAAGGTTTTTAATGATTACTTTCTGTTCAAAGATGGAAGAACTAAATAAGGCGTATATCCTGCATATATCCTGCGCACTTGTAAATAAATTTTGCTTCCATCAGGGGCCCCATGAGTGCTCTAATAAGAAATATCTCTGCCCTCACAGGAGCTCTGGCTTAGTCAGGGTCAACAAGCAACTGTGCCTCAGTTGTGGCACCACCCAAATTCTGTATGTCTCTGCTTTCAGAGCCTCAGTTTCTTTCTTTTCACCTCTCAACACCAACAGAGCACCAATCTTTTTTTTAAACAACACTGTCAACGCTGGCATTATTAACCCTATAATCAAAAACCTTCCTTTTTTTAATCTCCTCTGTGTTTATTCTGTGATACACACAGGTACCTGATTCAGTCCTGTTGTATAGTGCACCCTTGGTTATGGTGGTAAGTTAAGCAGGAGTATGGAAGTGTTTCCAAGATCAAGGGCAAAATGATCTTCCTACTTCAGATGGACATTGTTCAGAATCACAGAATCATTTAGGTTGGAAAGGACCTTTAAGATTGAGTCCAACCACAATCCTAACCCTGTCAAGTCTCACTAAACCATGTCCCTAAGTGGCATGTCTACACATCTTTTAAATACCCCCAGAGATGGTGACTTCACCACTTCCCTGGACAGCCAGTTTCAATGCTTGACAGCCCTTTCAGTGAAGAAATTTTTCCTAATATTCAACCTAAACCTCCCCTGGTGCAACTTTAGGCCATTTGCCTTTGCCCTATGACTTGTTACGTGGGAGAAGAGACCGATCTCACCTCACTACAGCATCCTTTCAGGCAGTTGTAGAAAGCAATAAGGTCTCCCCTCAGCCTCCTTTTCTTCAGACTAAATCACCTCAGTTCCCTCAGCTGCTCCTCATAGGACATATTGACAAGACCCTTCACCAGCTTTGTTTCTCTTACCTGGACATGCTCCAGCATCTTGGTGTCTTTCTTGTAGTGAGGGGCTCAAAACTGAACACAGTATTTGAGATACAGCCTCACCAGTGCCAAGTACAGGGTCAAAATCACTTCCCTATTCCTGCTTGCCACACCATTTCTGATATAAGCCAGGATCAGACCTGTGGACGCAGCTGGCTCATGTTCAGCTGGTTGTCAATCAACACTCCCAGGTCCTATTCCACCAGGCAGCTTTTCAGCCACTCTTCCCCAGGCCTGTAGCATTGCCTGGGGTTGTTGTGACCTAACAACAACAATTTGTTAAAGAGTGTTTTAAAATAAATCAACCCATATCCCCCAATGACATATAACCCAGGACAGTTTCTATGGCCTTTTTTACATTTTACAAGCCACTAAATTTTACGTATGTTCAACAATTGAGTTCCTAAATGCACAGAAACTTAGCAAATAGAAGATTATTGTGATTTAAATGTACCAGTGGATATCATCACATAATATCAGGAAATGATCCGGTCCTTCCATTTTAATTTTGCATTGAAATAAATGTATTCCAATAATATTATTGAAGGCAAATCGCAGAAGTATTGGGATGTGATGGATTTATTAAGATACACCATGTACTTTTTATATTAAAATATTCTCCAGAGTCTGTGAAGTTTAACACATTCTTGTATTTTAAACAAAAATTATTCATAAATAACTTCTCTGAAAGGTTTGACACTTGATAAAGCATAATTTCCAGTAAGATGAGCATTTTGAGAGGATCTTCTCTTTGAAGAGAACTGTAAATAATCATATGTTGATGTTACAAAACTGAGCCTTTCATTATAGCAAAGTGATCTGGAATACAAATACAGTGGTCCTAAATTTGCCCTATGCTTCAAAAGTGTAAGGAATATATCCCTTGCATAGCAAATAACTTAAAGTTCAATTTATAAGCCCCTTTCTAAATTTAATAGAGCTCTTCTCCTGTCTGATGACATTTGGCGATGGGTGATAATCTAACTACTTCAAATCTTCATTCCCAAAAAACCCTCCTAACTTTGAGGTACTGTTTATCGTCTCTTTCATGGCATTTGGGAAATGGTATGACCAGAGACGTCCATGCTTGGTCTTCTGTAACCAGGCACCTTGGTCATTATGAGGCACCTGAATGAATGACCTTGTCCACACAAGGGCTGAGCAGCGAAGGAAAACTGCAGCAGCTCCATTTACTTCAAGGGGAGTTGGAAATACCAAGCAACTTCTGAAAAGTCACGCTGCTCATATCCAAGGAATATGTGTAGGCTTGAAAATTTTGGCCAGTGTGCTTTTACTGTCTTTTATTCACCTGCACCAGGTCTCATACAACCAGCAAGACTGTGCCATAAGGGAGGAGCGCAATTGCAGAAGCCAGCACACATTTGTGCAAGAACAACCGCAGGAGGAAACACCTGGATACCTCCACTCTCAGTGAGCCATTTTAATACCATCTGTGGGGTTTTTTTGAAACTACAGATGGACTGTGATTTTTAAGATTTCCTTCTTCCCAGGCAACAGTGTTTGAAACACCGCTTGTAACAGCACTTGCTTGTCCGCTGCAGAGAAGCAGATTATTGATCAATCCGTTAACATGACCCTTGTTTCCTGTAGCAATTTCACATGTATGGGCATTTCTGTCCTATCCTCTTCTAGCAAACTTTGGTAATATCCATGGCAATTCTAGCACCACCTCCAAAAGTGAAAATAGTGATGTAAGCCACATCACGGCCACATGAAGAGTGTTTGCTGCAAAGCAAAAGAGGAGAGGTCTGGTGCAGCAGGACAGAGCAGATCCCAACAAGGAGGGTAACCCTAAAGTACATTGTTCTTCCATTCTTATAGACAGTATGATGTTCTTTAGTGCTTTGTCACTACATCTGATGTCTCTTTTTTGCTCACCTTTCATTATCTTCTCTGAAAACTGCAGTGTTGAGGACTACTTATCCTCAGCCTCTTTTTTTTTCATAAATGAAACTAATGACCATTTTAATAGATAAATTCTTACCTTAAAAAAGTAACCAAAAAAGTCTCAAATATTGCCCTAGATGAAACCAACTTGTTTGCATTGCTAGTCTGAATTATTAGCTTGAGTATATTTTAGAAGTGAAAAAATCAAATTCCCACCAAAATAAAATACTGGCTGTCATTTCTTAGGGACTGTTTTTCCTGATTTAGGAACTAGATTATGTAGAACAGATGGGGCAAAATTTTGCTCTCATTTGCATCAGCCTAAGTCAGTTTAATTCAATGACAGCAGTTCCTAGCATAGTTATAAGAGACATCTCTTTCTGGAGCTCCTGGAACATCACAGCTCAATACCGAAAAAAGGCAAATGAATGCTTTCAAACCACTTTGGTTAAACACTCAGTAAAACAGAACAATTTAGGCAGCATATGGTGGTGTCACTTTCACAAAACATGTTATCACCAGCACAATATGAAGACAGGATAGATAATGTCAAAAACCATGGAAATACCATAAATAATTCAGAGGGTAATGGTAGCACAAAGAAGAGCACCAGGAAAAAGGAAAGAAGCCACAGAGACTCACCAAACAGAAGCAGAAATATCACAGAGCAACAGAGCTCCTGCAGTCAAGGAAGACTTCTTGCTCAGCCAGAATATAATTTCTTTTTTCTAATAGCAAGCATTTTCTTATGACTCTTTAATATGAACACAGGATTTCTACCAACGTATGTGCGTATGTGTATGTATATGCACACACACATGAAATTAGTACATCTTAAAAATACAACTGGGGTTTTAACATAAATATTGCTTGATGACTAAATGTCATGAAACAAATCCATTTATTTTAATAATCTTTATGTGTCTGATCTTCTGAACACATGACCTGCACACAGCTGAATATATGCATTTTTTTGATTCATGTTTGCTGTTGGATGTTTCAGGCTTGTCTGTATCTAAGGATTTTAAAGGCTTGACACAGGAAAGCCAGGGAAATCTGCTGGATCGAGGATATCTACTGTTCTGGCCTGAAAAAACATACATTACCAAGCCCATATGTGTATTGCAAGGCTGCAGTGCAGCCCAGCTCTGTCTGATGGCACTCCCAGCACGGGTAACATGGAGCCATGTTGCCCAGGGGGGATTTAACTGGGCTTATGTGGTAAGTGGCTGTGCGGGGTGCAAAACAAAACCATTTAAAAAAGGCAGCCAGCTGCAGTCAAAACACAGGAAAAGTCCTGTGGTCTCCCTAGGAGCATATCTTACACTATGGAAAGCTCTCACATTTTGCAGGATGGCTGACACCATCTCTCCCCTCCACTGATGAGCACTGCCCTGGGCCACTCATACTGGGAGCACCAGTGTGGAGGTTCACAGGACCGTATCAGAGCAGTGCTGGTGGGAACTGCATGTCCCTGCAGCATGGTGGGAAGTGGTAAGAAGAAGCCTTCTACATTTTCATTTTATTTAAACTATTTGGAAACTCTTGTTTCCGGGGAGAATATGCTCCTGCACAGGCAATATTCATTGTGCACGGGATTGCACACACAATTTACCAGCACTATCAGCATCTGCCTCGCCTCCAGCCCAAAAACCCTTAGTCCCTGCACTCGCATCTAGGGAAACCTCACTAGTATTGACCCCTTGCTGGCAAGTCTCACACCACCTGATCCGAGCTGACGTTGAGATGACCTGGTCAGTGGCTGTGGGATGGGTTCCAGCAGAAACAAGCTTCCTCCATTACTCTCAGTTCCCCTTATCCAGCCACAGAGGTTTTGAGTTATTCCTGCCTATCGCACTGAAGCGCAGACTATTAGCTGATGTGTCAGCCTGTAATTTGTTTCACGATGTGAGCCTGTATGCCTGAGCGCTTCTGTTCCCTTTTCTTTCAATAAAGCCAGTCCATCCTTTAATTTAATTACTGCCCTTTTTAGCTGGCTTCCTCACAGACACCCAACAAACCATGCTCTTTGCTTTGCAGATGGTAAGGATACCAGCACCCTGGATTCTTGAGCTCAATTTTTATGCAAGCTACAAAGGCAGGGGAGCTGCATTTTTTTCAGTGAGCATATTCTGACCCTCTGAGGTGCTGAGTTCTTGTTCTACTCCAGAAACCCACCTTTGCTTCAAAGGAAAGCAATGCTTCCCGGCATGTGCTCAGCACCTCACAAGACCCCACAATTAAGTCATTTCCTGAAGGCCATGGAGTGAATTAGACAGAGTGCCAAGAATTTAACACGGCTTCCTGAGTCCATCCCCTGCTAACCATGAGCACAAAACCATGCTCTGTTTACACAGAAATTAAAAGCACCCTGAAGTTGTACTATTGCATGATTACATCTCTTTCATAATTGTTTTTTCTCTCTGCTCTCTTTTCCACACCCCCATCTGGAGCACTGATTTCCCTGTGGAAGCTGCAGGTGTTCTGGAAGTCCCAGTGGGAGAATCGCAGCCTCTGGCCAGATATGGGCCACAAAGGGCTCTCTGTGCCAGTATCTTCATCCTGCAATGGAGACATCACCTCCTCCTCCAGCCTCTTCTGTCTTTCTCCTGGACCCTGCACTGGATTTGTCTGGGGTCCTACTTCAGGAGAGAGAAGTCTGAAAAGGGCAGGAGGACACCCTTCTCCTCATCTCTCTTCGCAATAATGGTCTCCTAAAAACAAGTCCACAACCAAGATTGGGGGCTGCTCTTAGGCAAAGTCTTTCTGTCAGAAGAAGGAAAGAGAAACATACCCCAGCATAGCATCTTCCTTTTGCAGGATCTGCTCCCTGGGGAAGGGCTAAGATTCAGGGTAAGGAGAGATTCAATGTCCTGCAGTCCAGAAATTGGACTGCAGTGACCTCAGCTATAATGGTCTAGACCCAAGCAACATAAGGGAATACTGCTGAGCTACTGTTTATGTCATTTCCACCCTCATTTCTCTAACATATGGCCTTTCCCTCTCCTATCTGTCCTCAGAACTGATACTGACTGTACCAGACTCTCAGAGGGGCTTTCCTTACCACTGTAAAATTTGACTTTTCCCTCCTATAGCTGCTCATCCAGTACTGTATCATCCCTACTTCCGAAACCTACACGCTCCCACCCAACTGGATAACAATCCACATCTGCTAGGTTTTAATTATCTTGTCAAGGGTTTAGCCTTTACTGAATGTTTTGCTCTGCTCTAGACTCAGCCTAATCTCCTACCAAGAGTTCAACATTTTCCCAAAATTGCAATGATGGCTCTTTGGGCTGACCATGTACTTCTCTGTGCTTTCGACATCCTTTTGGTTTGCCACTTAAAAACGTATTGCTCACGTTTCATGGGCTGCTTGTACTACTCAAATGCCTGTAATACAGTTTCATCTCTCACTGTGTTCTCACAAGTTAAGTGGAAATTGTCACAATCATCAGATTCTTTAGAAAATGCAACAGACAGAAATTAAACCAGTTTGGTTTCACTATCTTTATTTTGGCACCCATTGCTTGCACTTACAGACTGAGTCACTGTTTAAACTCTCTTTGATGGATCTTTATATTTCCGGAGAAAATTTCAGCCCTGGAAGGCAGAAAGCTTTCACGTTTCCTTTTAGGGAATATTCTCACTTTCTTTCAATCCCAGTTGCCT
Organism: Mesitornis unicolor; assembly: GCF_000695765.1. Lineage (NCBI taxonomy): Eukaryota > Metazoa > Chordata > Aves > Mesitornithiformes > Mesitornithidae > Mesitornis > Mesitornis unicolor. Next base: position 73,990 of record NW_010162167.1, on the reverse strand, counting down.
GTATTGCTCAGCAATTACTCCAAACCCTGAAGCTGGGGCTCCCAGCCTGGTTCTCTCCCAGTCCCAGTTACAATCAGATGCACCCCAGAGCCTGACCCAAGAGGAACCTCATCACAGCATGGGCATCAGCTCTAACTGGCTGTTGCATGGGCTACTTGTGAGTGCTGTCCCCTCACAAAGGCAAGCCCACAAAGGGCAGTGAAACTCCCTGAAAAGCAGAGAAACCAACACTTATCAGGCCCAAGGGAGGAACACGGGACCTTTCTACCAGATTAAATAGAGAACAGTGAGTAGAAGTTGGTAGATTCTGTACAAATAATTGTTTCCTGCTCTCCCTGGAGTGGGGGTGGGGGGAAGAAGTGATTTCCAAGGAGGATGTGCCAATATTCACAAAATAATTTCTGTTTCAAAGAAATCTTCCTAGGTGTCAATAAATGCATTGATGAGACAAAATTCAAAGCCAAATGACACCCCAAATCTGTAGGGAGCTCTTCCCTCCTCCTTCAAGGAAATAAAAAATAGTACACATTGTACATCAATCTGTTTCTTGGAAAACTGGCATATTGCAGCACCCAGGGTTGGCTCGGATGCTTCCATAGCAGTCAGACTCTCACAAGCTCGAGCACTGATTGCTGAGGATGGTATCAGACTTTTCTCCATGGCAATGCAGACCACTTCTGCTCAGCCATCTGTCCTATCCATCACCTTTTAAATTTCACTGCTGTCCTTGTGCATGCAATTCTGACATTTCATATGCAAGCGTGCTGCATACAAATCCCCAGTGCAGGTTTTCTCTGTAAAATTCCAGGTGCTGTCCAGAGATTTTATTTAAATGAAGAAATACATGTATTATCATCACAGTGAAGATTAGAAGTTGCTTTTTTTCACATTGACTAAGCCAGTGCAATTTTATTTCAGATTACTTAAGAGATCAAAAGTGACAGGCTTATTGAAATGTATTCCGGTTTTCTTATAGGCACCACTCAAATTGTTAATTCTGCTCCTGGGTGCTAAGGAATTACATAATGCTAATAATTACCTTGCATTGCTATGGTATTTTCATGTCATGAGTATGTTCTACAAGCTGTTCATGGAAATAAATGGAAATGCCACTGTTTCTATGGGGTTTACAGCCATTGTCAGTGCTAGGTAGATAATACGGAATGACAACCTATCTAAATGAAATACAGGCTTGTTTGGAATGCAGGCAGACACAGAATGGCAATTTTCTTATGAAAAATGGGGGATTTACTTAAAGGTTCTGCCCTTAAAATCATGGGATTACAAAGTTTTTACTGTAACTATCTCTGTTTTGATCTGCAATTTGGAAAAGCATGAACATAAGAAACTCAGAAGCTCAAAAACAAATGGAAGCAACCTCTTCTATATTGACTTTAAGGCAGGGTTATGATTTGAGAAAGAAAGGGAGGCCGCACCCTCCATTTTCAATACATGCAGTCAGCAGGCGTGGTTTTTGACATCGTGCTGACTGCAGCCTGTCACAAAGACAAGATGCAGCCAACATTAATTAATAGTGGCCTGGCAATCTCTACTCACACAGCTTCCTGCAATCTGTATTTTCAAAGAAGAAATCTGAGCCTGATCTTGGCTCTGAGTAATGAATCACGGAATACCTGAAACCTGGGAGTATAAAGTACGTAACTCCATTTCTTATAGCCTGTGGCCATATTGTTATTAATTCTATGCTTTACTGATTGTTCACATTAAACTTCTAGTCTACTAAGTGTAAAAGCCTTCTGGGCCATCAAGAAGCAAAAAGGTTCCCTAGATCTGCCATAGTAGGGGTTTATGGAAGTCAAGATATATGGGAAAATCTACCCAAATTTATCAAAGATGTGAAATTGCAGAGGATTCGTTTAATCACATTGAACTCCCACGGGGATGCTCCTATCTAGAGTTAAACTAGTTCAATTTGATCAAGTTCACTTGGTTTCTGAAAGAGTTAAATAAAGTCATGGTGCAGTCACTTTAGCCGAGAATGGGAGTTTAATGCAGAGAATAGAGCAGGCTCTGTAAAGAAAGGCCCTCAGTGTGCTTCACATGGAAATCTGTGTTCTTCCACAGCCCTTCCTCCAATCTCAGGCCCCCATTTTTCCCTCCATCCTGAAAAAAAATAGTAAATGGACTAGGTAGGCAAAAAAGACACAGCATTTGAACACAGAAAATTAACATCTCGCCTGCCTGCACCTCACCAGCTGACTCAGCAGCCGGAGGAGACCTTTCAGTGCACTGTATTTATTTGCTCAAGACAGGAATGTGTGACGCTTCATGCAGGAACCTCAGCCTTTTGCAATCCTCACCGCCTTGCACGTTCACTGGTGGGCAGAGTCCGAACAACATCACATCATTTACAGCTCTCCTGAGCAGGTTTAATCTAGAGAATGTACCAGCTTTTCACATCCCAGCCCCCTCTGAGCTTACTGGCATCACAAAACAGGACAAAGTGAAAGGAGAAGCGGAGGTAGCCAGGAATTGCAGAAATACTGGCCCATTGTGCAGAACTTGCAAATGCTAGTCAGGCTTTAGAAAAATGCAGTAAATTATGGCTGATGCAGCAAAAAGAGGGAAATTTGAAGACAGCAAGCAAAGTCTGTCTTCTCTCCAAGCTGTGTGTTTTGTTTATTCATCTCAGGACCACTGAGCAAAATGGGTGGAGATTTTGTTTGTTTTTTACATGTAAAGAATGACTTGGCAGCAGAGTTTGATGTGAAGAAAGAAATGTGATTCAATACAATCTAGATGATTAATTCTATATAAGCAACGGTTGCTTAAACTGGCAAAATTCTGAGTGTCACGTTATCATTTATAATTATCTAATGTTGTAATGCCTTTTCCTTTACTCTGCTTGCTATTGGAATTAAACTGGAATCTGAAATTTCAAAGCTAAGCGATTTGAAAGAGATTTTTAGGAGCAGAGGGAAGAAGAGTTGCAACTGAATTTTTTTTATTTGCAATTCAATCCAAACCCACAAAGGCCTGACTCTGGGATTCTCATTTAAAAGGAACTGACATCCTGAAAAGGCAAGACATGTTAATGTATTAATATTTTAAAATCTAAACTTGAACCACAGCCTTCATTTGACCTTGGCTCTAACCCTTAAAGCTTCTTTGACTCAGCCCATTTCCAGGCCCTGTACACTTACCCAGTATCTCTCCTGCTACAATTCTGATTTTGTGTCCCATTTCTTTTGCTTTTCAAGCAAACTATCTTTTTTCTTCCCTATCTATAAAAAAGGTCAAAAAGGAGAATTGCCATGCATAGGAAATCAGCATTATTTCCTTTTGCATTGTGGCCAGCTGCCAAGCACAATCAATGCATCCAGTGGCAGCCAGGCTCCCTTCCCCTACCAGATCTGGCCAAAGGAACAAGAAAAATGGCTAAAGATAAAATATGCTGGAAATGTGGAGGGATACCCGGCTTGGAGTGTGCTGTTTTCCATGCTGAACAGCAGAGGGGAGCAGCAGAACAGAGTCTGTCCGGCTGCACAAGGGTTGTGCAGTCCAGCCGCTAGAAAAAACCCCAGAACTGGCTCCCCAGCACTGGGGAGACCCCAAATTCTCTTCCAATGTAGCATTACGTATATTTCATCAATGGCTGTGAGGTGAATGAACCTCTTTGGTAATAGACCACATGTCTTCAAGATGGTGCTATATGGATTGCCAGCTATTAACTCTGTATCACACCCTCAACGGTCCAGATCCACAGAGATGTCGAGTACCTAATTCCCACTGGTTTGGAGTGGTCTCCACAGCCCTTTGAATGTGTATAAGCTGCTATTTCCCGAGCATAAATATGTATGAACACATAACACATTTACTCAGTCAAATCCAAGCTAGCATGCCAGAGACCCCGGAAATAAGTTCAGATTCAGGAAAGTATATGGTATCATTAACTGAGCATTCATACTTCCGTAGTATCCAGGTATTTCATAGGGCTGATAACAGGAGAGATGTGGGAGCTGACCCTCTACAGAGAGCAGAGGCCATTGTAACTGGCTCGTATTGGTGTTGTGAGCTGTGCGTGTGAGATGTTAGGAAGCACTCAGCCTGGAAAAAGGTCATGGGAAGGGCTTAAATTCATGAAATAAAGGAGGTGAAGGCCTTTTAAGAGGGCTGGAGACTGCAAATATCAGCTGTCTCCCAGGTGATAGCCAAAGCCTGGAAAAGAGGTTGCCTTGAAAATTACCTGGTCTTCATATAGACCAGCACACAGATCCCTTAGCTGCCTGCTGAATGGGATGATACCAAGCTATGTATGATTTGTAACCAGATAGTCTGGAAAGTGTCATAGCCCTGCAGGCTGTCCAGAAGTGGGGCTTGCTATAGCCAATGCAGGATTTGCCATATGATGGCATCCACTGCACATTGTGGTACCTCAGATTTGCAATATGGCACATGACCGTAAGTTTAGGAAGTCATCGCCATAGAGGACATGGTGCCAGCACTGCCCCACAGTGGCTCTTCTTTGGAGTGGGCTGTTTCAAACACAAGGGCAGCAAGGTGGCATGGGCCTAAGGAAAGCCATCCCTGCACTGAACTATTTTCAGGCAAAGACCCTGCAAACATAAGAGCTTTATGGAGCAGATAAAGATTTGTAGAAGACCCTAAATCAAAAGCCTAGTTTTAAACACACAGAGCTGAAATGAGAAAGATAAGAGGTCATGGTGAATGCCATTTCCCAGAACAGCAAAGAAACTCAAGGTCTTAGAGCTGTCGTTCAGGAGTTAAGCCATGTTACTGAAGGTGCAGCAAATTTGGAAACCCTACTAGAGAACTTGTTGAAGTTGGAACCTGTCTGAAAAGCCCCAGACCTGCTCGTAACAGTAGCTATGAAATAAGGGCATTGCAAGCTGCCTGGGCATTAAGACAGTTGCTTTTGCTTTGGAAAGGACGTGTCAAAGTGGCTTGCATCAACTAGACAAATTGAATAGAGCAAATAAATGACCCACTAAATTAATAGCTCACTGTCTGTTTTCCCCATAGTAATTATCTACATTAACTCATCTCAGAAGGATAAATGTATAGGGACTGCCAAGGGACACAGTCAGAACTACGAAGAGAGAAGAAAGAAGAGGATACCCTTATGGCCAAAGTGTGGTGGCCATGCACATGGGGCAGAAAGATGTTGTTTCGAAAGCACTTACAACAGCTATGACACAGGGAGAGATTAAGCCATGGAAATGGTCCTAAGACAACAGTCTCTGCTGCCAGAGAAAGTAAGAAAACACTGAATCCCTGTGCCCTATCCAGGACCCTGATGGGTGTCCCTCAGCCCAGGGAAAGGGCACAGACCTGCAAGAGGTGTTTCAGCCTCTTGGACTTTAGAGGGAGAGGGAAAGTGGACCAGGTCTGCAGCACCCAAGGCCTGCATGGAGATCTTAGGGGGGCACGATGACATATTGCCTAGCTCCTGAGGACAAAACCAGTTTGACACAGCTGCATAAGCCCAGCTCACGGTCACAGCTTGAGTTTACAGGCTTGCAGGGCAGAGCACAGGTACTGAGGTGCCTGTCAACATGGAGGAATAAAAATTGGATCTGGAAGTAGGCATAATACTGAAAGAAAGGAAGGTAGAGAAGGCAGTGAAAGGCACTGAAGACCCTTTATGAAGCTGGGTTGAAAAGGAACTGCAAATGGGAGCAAAAGTCCTTTGCTTTATGAGTGCCTGCTGCTGGTCACTACATCTTCCCAGCATGGGAGTACTTTTCTTCGGAAGTTGCTAATGCAGACAAGGATGGCACAGCACTATTTTGGTAACAGAAATATTTTGTGCACTGAGTATTTTGTTACCTGCCGCAGCAATGTGATATTCCTGAAGTAACATGTAGCTTGTAACACTCTCATATTAGCCGTATACAATGTTTTACAACAGGATCCTGGAAAATTAATATTCACATTTGTTCAGGATACTGGGATCGTAAGTAGTCATAACCTTGGTTTTATAGTTTAGTTCAAAGATCCTTATGAAGCCAAAAAGCCTATAATTAACTTTATAACAATATCTCCCAATGCAAGCACATTGCTCAGGCTGCTCCCTGGTTACTCCCAACAGAGCGCCAGCTCTTTCAGTGAACAAAGAAAAATAGCTTGCTTTCTTTCCAAATGAAGAACAAAATTAGCCTGAAAGAGACAGAAAGCTAAAAGGGAAAGGAAAATGGAAAGATTTAAGGAGAGAGGACAGACAGACAGAGAAAATGACTACTGAGGAGTATTTGTCTCGCTTCCTGCTATTTTTGTGTGTTATGGCCCTATTTTGGGCTGCAATGTTACGCAAGTTCCCCAGACTTTTCCTACCTGCTGTAACACTGATGGAGCCTGATGGATTTTTCCGAAAGAGGCTCCCACCTCTGTTTTGACTTTTGCATTCAGTGGCTGTACACAGTTGTTTTTTCTTTTAGCAGATATCCTGCAGAATGGGTGCATGTTGGCCTCACTGCTTCCAGCAAAAAGAACATCCAAACCCCATAACCACACAATAACATTAGAGTGAGGTTTAACCAGCCACAGATTTGGGAACTGATTTCAAGCACAGGCAGTAGGTTTTCCCTCACATATAACTTTTGTATTTGTTTTTGCACAATTCTCAGAAATAGTTCAGCAGAGAGTCATACAAATAAAGCGTAGTAAGTCCGCATGGAGACCAGGGCATAAAGCAAAGGGGGTGAGATCTATTGAAATTTTGAGTGTTAGAAAAACGTTTTCATTACTCATATGTAGGAAGTGGCTGCTTCCCTCTGCTGGGGTGGATGGGGGAGCTTAGTTATGCCCTATGTTGGGTGAGATGGATGGAGCATTTCCAACAGCATCCCTGCTGTGAGCATGAGTTTCTCAGGAGGGGGAAGCAGTATGTAGGACTTCAGCATAAGATGAAGACTATGACTCAATGCATCTTTTCTGTAGGCTAGCTTCAGGCAAAGGCACTGCATACAACAGCAATGGTTGCTTGCAGTTACACAGCTCACAGCCCTTCAACACCTAGAATGTCTCAGCTAGCAGTGAGTATTTTGAAACAGGAGCAGCCATTATGGCTGGTAGCTAGGAAGAGCTACCATGCTACTATGCCATGGCTATAAAATGCTGCCTGTACAGGTGACAGTGGAGCACAAACCAATAATTTCTGTATTTCACAGTATAGTTAAGGTTGAATAGCTCACAAAAATTAGTTATGATGGAAAGAGTCTCCTATGTAACTAGTCTTCCAGGTTCCTTCTCTGGTAGCTGTCAGTGACATGACTAAGCAATCTCTTGCCAGCCCTGCATAAGCAAGTATCTCCAGGACATTAAGTGCCATCTGTTGCCGTTCAGGCAGATATTATGTCACCCAATGACTGCTTCCCACGTGGGGAGTGGAGTTGGGAAAAGGAAAGGAGACCCATGAGTTGAAATAGAAACAGATTTAATAAAATAACAATAATAAAACCCAGCATTAGTAACAGTATTAATATAAAGTACACAGAGCGATATTCAGCCAATATAGCGGTTGCAAGCTGTGATGGTTACAATGAGTTGGGGAGTAGGCCTCAGAAGCAGAATGATGGGTGAGAACCTCCTGAGGCAACAACCATCGAGGAAAGAGGGCTGTCCCAAGAAAACTCCCCAATTTATAGATACTAAATGAAGCACTAAATGAAGCACTAAATGAGGCCATGTGTAATGGAGGTTTGAGCAGATATTATGCACATGTCAGGGCTAAATGTAGGGGACTGGCTTCCAGGGCTGTCTAGTCTTTCGTTGGGAGCTGAACTAATTTAAAGTTAGAAATACAAATCAATCTAAAAAAGATTAGAGGTTAGAGGATTTCTGGAATGTCGTTTCAGCCAATATTGCTCTCCACAAAACAGTCTTGCTCATAGGATGGATGCCACTAGAGCACTGTCAAAAATGTAAGAAAATCCTGCCTTTTCTGGTCTCATCCCACAGGGGTGTGATGCTGCAGGGATAGTGCAGTGGCAATGTGGCTCAAGAACATGAAGTGCATTACATCTGGCTTGTTCTCAGGAGACAATTTAACTGCCATGGAGGACAAAACAGAGTTTGGGCAAGCACTTCGGATAAGCACTAAACTGTGGCAAGTGACAACCAAGACATTTCCTTGTGCTGCAAAAATATTTGACAGAAGGACCTTTTTTGTTGAAGCTATCAACCATTGTTTGGGGATTTCTAATACCAAGAAACACAATGTAGACCTCTGTCAGGCTTAAGGAGAGTCCAAAGGAGTCCTTTGAATACTTTACTGTGCTTTACCATGGGTACAAAACCAACTCAGGAATGGTCGTGTCTTCCAAATGCACAGACAGATACAAACAAATTCAGTGCAGGACCATGATTAGACATATACCAAGAAAGGTGTATTTGTCAGTTGAGGGCTGGGAATTTTTCAAGGCAAATTCTAGTGAGTCCTTCTGAAAATCAAGTCAGAATTTGAAAATATTTCTCTTCTTTTCATTGGCTTCCAAGCAAAAGCCATCATGTCTTCCTCATGCTGCAAGTGTTTAAGAAAACCACTCCACATCTGGACAATTAAATTGGCTGGAGCTGCTCCAACTCTGGGCTTTGAAGAAAACACTTTAAATGTTGAAAGAAAACACTGATAAGCCAAAAATAGGGAGATGGGTGGATTCTATCAACTTTCGTAAATCCAAGATCATGTACATATGTATTTAATTGCAGAAGCAATTTCTGTTCTGCTTTAAATTGCATTAATCTGAAACATTTCTATTGCTCCTCGCATTTACACTTTTTTTTTAATTAATAGGATTTCAAACTGCTGAGTTAACTTTCAAGCAGGATAATTGTTGGCCTGTGCCGCTACATACCGTAATCTATCAGTTTATCTTTGAAAGGCTTTAATAAACAGTACAAGATTTCAGAGCTTTCCTCCCTATGGGAGATGACTATGCCTCATATTCCCTTCTTGTCCCCTTTTTAAATTGCTTTTTTGGCTTCTCGGTTTTGCTGGAGGGTTTGTAGCTCAGTTGTGAGTACTTGCTGTGGTGAGAATGTTTTTCCACTCTCTTTAGTGTGAAATTCCAGGTACAGTATTATGTCACATCAGATCTCTGTGAAAAAATGTATCTTGGCTCCAAAAGAAAAGATTAATGGAAAAATCATTCTCAACCTGCCAGGAAAATATTTTTTTCTCCTTCAGCTTGAAAACAAAGTGTAGAGTCAGCTGAGGGATCTACGGATTAAAGGGAAAGTAATGTTCCGAGCTTTTCTTAACCCCCGTCCCAAAATTATCTAACAGCTCTTGGAGAAAGCCAAACAAAATAAAGAAAAACAAACTTTTTTAAAAATTCCTGTAGAACAAAGTCACTTATTAGTCATGTTTTGCATTGGTATAAATGTCAAGTTTGCTTTTACCAGCAGTGCTATTTTCAGCAATTTTGTTGAGCAAAAGAGAGTAAAAAATAGCTGGATAATACAAAATTATGCCTTTGACTCTGGAGCCACTCCGTTCTTTATCTGTCTAGCAGCCACAGGAAGTTTCTTGTCCTAAGTAAAAGCAACAACTTACAGCATAGGCAAGCCTGGGTCATTACCGTCATATTTTATTCAACTGGCTACAGTGCATTAAACTTCAGCAAAGACAAATAAATACGGGGGAGGAAGAGGGGGGAAAAGGACTGACTCAGCAAATTTTATGTTACTGCACACAAATAGCATGTACTTGGCCAGAAGGGTGTATTCGGCTGAGGGTTGCACGGAGCAAGTCTTAGCAATGCCTGCCTTTGCTGTCAAACCCTCGACAGCCCTGATAAGAGGCACATTGTGCCCCAAGGTGAGCGCTGCCCTGTGAGGCAACGTACAGTGTCCAGGTGCCCCAATTTCGCAGGAAAGAGATACCATGCCTTCATCCCACAGTCAAGCTCTGATCCACTTAGTGGAGAGAAGGTTGTTCAGCTATTCCAGGTTCGGAAGAAAACTTCATTGGCTTTGCCTGGTAATCTCATTCACCGGGGTCCTTCTTGTCAGCAGCAAAAATCTCCCACTGCTTCCAGCAACTTCTCCCCAAAGAGCTCAGTGGCTCTTGGGCACCCCGGAACCCTCTCTGCTATGCAGCCAGAGAGGCAGGGGAGCAAATGCCCACCATCACTGAGCAATGCTTTGGGTGCGTTTTTGAGACCTTTCTGTGCCAATGGGGCGGTCACCGGGAGGAGAGGGGAGAATAGACTCTGAGAGAGGGGCAGACGTCCTTCAAAAGCTTTCAGAGACAGAAAGTGCAAAGACCCAGACTGACCTGTGAACGGAAAACAAAGGGGGAAGTATAGCACAAAAATCTGCTCCAGTGCTTACTGAAATCAGTAGGAACCTTAACACCACTTTGAAGGGCAATTTGAGAAATGCCCAATGTGGAGCTGACCAAGGAAAAAAGTGTGGCAGACAGTTGTGCTTGGTTTTTAATTTTTCAGAGAAAATGAGTGCTACAAAGTGTGATGCAGAAGACAATAAGAACTCAGAAGGCTGAATGCATCAACAGGTTGAGAAAGCAACTCTGCACCCTACTCTTCTCTTTTGAAAATGTCCTTATGCTGAGTGGCAGCAAAGTAAGGGAGCAAGTAGGAGTCAGAAAAGAGAAGCATTATCCCAAACCTAGGAGAGATTCCCATCTTAGCATGCCTTGTACTCTTGATCAATCCAGCACACACACACACACACACACGGAGAAAAAATCTTGGCAAAAGACTGAGCATTTCAATCGGATAAATTACTTCCACATTTAATCAGCCAAGACTGAACTGTATTTATTAGTGAGCGCAAAAGTTCTGGCAATTTAAGGCAGCTGCTTATGTCACTGTCTTCTCTAATGCTATTAAAACACTGCTACGTTATCACTATGGAGTCTGACAAAACATTTGTTGTGTGGAGCAGGACTCAAATGTCATGAATTTTAACCAAATTTGGACGCAAAGAGAACATTTTTCATAATTGAATTAGAATGTTTTCTGTGTTATCTGTTTGGTCAGCTCCACAGCTCAGCTCTTACCGAAGTCTCCTCTTGGGGTCTGGCTTGTCAGACAGCTGGAGAAGAGCTGTGCAAATATCAATCATTTGGGGCTGATCAGGGAACCCTCAAATCAAAGGCATTCTAGAGTAACTTGAAATGAAATGCTGAAACTAACCTTGTTTCAAAATAACAAATGGATTTTAGGAGAAAATACTGACACTTAAAAAGCTGGTTCTATAAAGTGACAAATTCAAAGATACATTTCTTTGCCTTGAATCTGTGTTTTCGGTCACACTTGGCCAAAAAAAATACAAGAACATCACCAAGATCCATCCTTGAGCAAGCTTCCTGAAGACAATTTAAAGCAAAGAAATTCACCCTCAGTGATGGGAGAAAAACCCTTGGCTTCTCCTTTTGCAGCTCAGTCACTTCCTTCCATTTTGTCTGAACTAGTAACAGAGTACTTTAACAAATTTTCAAGCTATTAAGCCTCAGTAACTCAGTTGTTCTACTGTGTAGTGAAGCAATGCTGTAACTGACAGATCAGTCTCCATTTAAATTAGCTCTTGGAGGGATTAGCTATCTGGGGATTAAATCCTTTCATATTTGACCCAAATCTCCCCAAAATTAATATTCACTCCCTAAGTCAGCTGGTTTAAAATGTACTTTGATCACCTGGGAAACTTGTCTCTACTTCTGACTGATAGGAATGCTGTGTTAAAAACAAAGTCATTGCTCTTCTCTTTGACCTGACCCTGAAAACATGACATGAGCCATGTAACTCCACACAAATGAAGAGATTCATGTTGTAAATCCATGCAGGTACATATTCCATATCATCAGCAAATGAATTCTAATAATCTTTTTTCTTGATTTATTTGGAAGCCAAAGTACTGAATTCTTGTATAACAAAGAGAAGAAAAAAAAAGGAAGTAAATGCAGAATATTCCAGGGTGGTCCTAATCTTCTCATCTTGAATTTATATTTTTAAATGTCAGGGATGGAACATATGGGCAGAGTGGAATGTCAGACAGGCAGAGTATTAGGAACAGACAGGGTAGCATAAAGCAAGCAACCGTCATCCAACTAATTTACTATGTGTTAAAATGGATCAAATTCCTACAAATGTAATGTTAAACACTTACGTATGGCAGTATATTTTTATGGAACAGGATTAAGAAATGATGTAAATTTCCAAGCATAGAATTTTGGCTAATCAAAATGTTTTGGCAAGTTAGCTGTTTTCATTTTGAATGAACACTCCATATCACCACTTTGTCTCCAGAAAATACTATATCTTCATATAGATCCCTTGAAAATTGAACAGATAATTTATTTTCCTGACTCAAAGAATTTCCCTACACCACCACCATCCCCTTTTATTTCCATATATTTTATTATGTACAAATCAAGTATTGTTTTAGTAGGAACAGATTTTATATGTGAAATACAAGCACTTAACCAGGTTTCCTTAACTTCCCACTTATTAGCAGTAAAAACCTGTCTAAAGATCCTGCAGCATAGGAACATTTCTGTTTAAAGAGGAATGCTGGCACTTGACAAGATGTACAGACTTCGCAGGAGAAGAGGTTATAGCAGTATATAGCAGATTATAGCTGTTTCCGAAGTTATAGATGGAGACTACATCATCACCCAAGTCTCTAATAATGTGTTTCATGATGAAGAAAAAAATGTGGTACAGCACACGTGGCTCAGAGCAACAGCTCTGATATTTCCTACAGTCTTCACAAGACTCAGCCCTCAGCTGCAATGCTGTGACTGGAGTTATCCCTTTTGATCTGACCAGCTGAAATTCAGGATTTTGACTATTACAGCCAGAAGGAGAAATTAAGGTGGACTGAGATATCATCAGAGTAATTCCCTCTGTGTACAAACATATTCAACATCTTATTTCTTACAAACAGGAAGCCTTGAGTGACCCCACTCACAGATCTAAACATCTTTCAGCCTGCTTTTGGACCTTATGTCACTGGATCCAAGTGCTTCAAGTCAAGAGGGATACCTCTGGCCAGACATAGGCCCATAACTTGTCTTTTGGGGAAATCTTCCTCCCACCTGAAGGTGCATCCTTGCATCCTTGCAGAGGTGCAGGGATGGCGCTGCCATCCTGCCCCACCCCCACCTGCACCAAATGTATCCATCTGCGTGAGCCTGAGCCCAAGCACATCTATCCGATCTCTCATAGTTTTCCCAGGGGAAGTGAAACTCTGCCTTTTAGCAAGAAGTGTTTAACTTCTGTTTGTCCACCTCTCTCTTTTCTTATATTTGTATGCATGATCCCATTCCCATTTCTTAATTTTGGCCCAGTTTTCCCATTGATTACAGGAGTGGACTCCCCTAAGGGCTTTAGTTGCCAGATGATAACTGATCTTAAACCATTCATTTTTTAAAAAATCTAATTGAGAAAAAAGAATTAACCAGGGAACCAACTCTGAACCTAGGCCCAACTAGGTGAACATATTTCTGTTCTAGGATCTTCAGTAGTACTTCTGCCCTAAGAAAAACAAATTATGGCAACTCTTTGTGTAGTTAGCAGAAAAATCCTTGATAATATCCTTATGAAGCACAGATGAGATGGCACAGCGGGCAAAAGAACCAACTTAGAATTGGTACCATCACACTTGTAGCAAGATGCAAATGAAACCACCAGCTCTTTGAGGTGCCCTGGCCTGCTGTCACATCTCTTACGGTCCCTGCAAAGCTGCTGGCAGCAGCAAGTTCAAAGTGCCAGGGTGTGTTTGCACTTTGGGACGTCTTAATTCCCTTCTCATCTGATGATTCCTGTCCTGTAAACGTTTTTACTGTTGCTGGTTAATGAATTCACTTTAGCCTGACAACTTATCTGCTAATGCAGTTTGAGCAGCAGATAGTTGATATCTACCAGGCTGGAGATAAAAATAATTCACATGTTACTTCTGACTGTTGAATCTGAGGTAACCAGTCAACACAAGAGTGTAGTCCATAAGTAAGAACAGATACAAAATTTATCTGATGTGTTTTATTC
>NW_010162167.1:55052-59965 GCF_000695765.1 Mesitornis unicolor | reverse complement strand
TTCCCTATGTCTTTTCTATTTTTTTCTGTTAAACTCTGACTCCTCCTGCCTTTTTCCTACTGCAGAGAAGGACACCTGCATGCCAAGCTCGCAGGCTAAACTGCCTTCAATGGTCTTTTTGCTGATAAACACAGCAAAGCACTCATCTGGAGTTGCAATCCCAAAAGTTGCTGTAATGGCAATGTTATGTGCAACCAAAGCAGTGCCAAGAGGTGCAGGCTGCAGCATGACTGGAACAGGATGTCCTTAAGAGGCTGGTGGCCAGAAAGCTGGGAGCACGTACCATGAGAAATGCTGCCATATGCCATGTTTTGCTTGCAACACAAGGACTTTTGTCTGACCTACCATGGCAGTTCCTATGGCTTGTTTTATATTTTTATATTTTCTTAACCATCTATTCACACGAACTGCCAAGGGGGAAAGCCCTGGAGATTTCTCTTAGCTAGACTGGATTAAAAATTCCTTCAAGCATGACACAGTCTGACTGCTCATGGCTGTGCTGCAAGGGGAATGGAGCATAGCAAAGCTGCTAAAAATGGTCCCAGACATCCCCTACCCGAGTCCCCCAGACCAGAAGCGTTGGTTATCTCGTGTGGCTGCTGCACAAGCAGCTCCAAGGATTGAGTGGGGAGTCCTTATGGGCAGCAGAGGTGAATAGGGTCCATCCGGCTCTGAAGAGGTCTTTCTCCCAAAAAGGCCATCAGGCTTGACACTGCACTCGGATTTCTGCTAGCTGGCGATATCAGAGAGGCTGGAATCTGCAACTGAGAGTCTGACAGTCATTGATGGAGGTCCTACACCAGTTGCATCCCTTGGTCTGCTGCCACCATTAGGAAGCATTTAAAAGGTTTGAGGGAGAGGCTATGAATAGGCTTTATTCTTTGCCCTGTAGGGATATTATTAAGGCTAGTGAGAGATGGGCACTGTGGCAATCTGACTGTGCTTATGTCTGGTCCTAACAACGTCCCGGGAGCAGGCCTGACATTTTGACGCCATGAGGCTAGGATTTCACGTGGAAAGACACAAATCAGCATTAGTTACCTTGGAGACTGTAAATGGACTGTAAAATACACGATGTCCTTGGCTACCAAAGGAAGAGCACCAACATGCCACTATCCATGCCACATAAATTTTGGACAGTTGAATATAGGTGGGCCATTACTAGTGGCTGTGGAGACAGAAAGCCTTGTAGGCCAGCCTTAATTCTGGCAATCAAGAGCTGAGCTAGTGCCTGGGGCAGCAAAAAGTAGTGGTGGTCACCCTTGCATAGGTACAAGGCCAGGTACCCCTTCAGGAAGTTCCCCCAGTGACACACCTCATCTCACAGAGCTGTGCTACCCCATCACCTCCTCTCTGGGAACTCTCCTTTTCCCTCAGAGGTGCCCTGGCCTAGTGCTGACACTGAGCAGTGGGGCAAGCAAGAAAAACACACTCTTGTAGGCAGCCTTTCCCTCTGGTGTTTGCAAGCAAACATCAAGAGCAACATCTGGTGCATCTCCAAGATGCCACAGAAAGGATGCGCTCTGGGACATCCCAGGGTAGGCCCTCTGTGTCTATGGCTATGTTATGGCTGCTGCTGCTCTCCTTGTGGAGCAACTCCTTCCCCTCACTCAGGCTCCTGGGAATAGGTGAGCATTTATGACACGCTGTTTGGTTGGCGGGTCAGTTCCTGCTCTGACACTTTAATTAGTTGTTTATTGAGTAACAGATTTAATTCTTAAAAAAACCATCAATACAAAAAAGGGATGGAGGCACCATAATTTATATGCTGTAATTCAGCTTTTTAGATGTTTTTCCCATAATTACAAACATCACATCTCATCTTACTTGATTTCACACCCCTGTCTCACTGCTTTTCTTTCTGTCCTCCCAGGAACCGAGAGCAGGGCATCCCCAGGAAAAAAACAAGACAGCTCTGGGAAATGGCTCTGTGAAAAGGACACCACAGGGCAGGAGGCTTAGAGTTTCCCAGAAGACTTGTACAAGCTGTGCCTGTGGTTACCTTTCCTGACATTAGGCACAACTTCTGATGACAACCCTGCAAACTCAGCCAAGGCTGCAAGTGCCAAGCCAAGCACCTCCTGCCATGCGTATCGCTACTGCAAGGGTCCTCAGGGGAAGTTCTGACCTCACTGACAGTCCAGCAACTCCACGATCATTCCCTTCTCTCAATAATATATAGGGGCAAAAGAGGACGTTGGGATCATTGACTAGTTAATACACTTTCCTCTCTCAAAATGACAAAAGCATGGAGGGTAGCTACAGGAGGACTCCTTGGGACTATTACTGTAGGGGTTTGCTCATTCTTCAGGTGTCAATGGCTGCCAGACCTCCAGCCCTCCCCAAAATACAGGCTGGGAGAAAAGGAGGGGCCAATAAGGACTCAGGGGTGATATAAAAGGATGCAGCTGAGAAGTTGGTGGGGCTGTTAGCATCAGAGCAGCCTTGTCCCTGTGTAGAACTAAAAAACTGTGTCTGTCATAGCAAGGATGGGGTAACTTTTCCCATGGAGGGAAGCTTGTCTCTCCTCGCTGTACTGTCACCTGCACCTGCAGTGGCCTTCAGGCACTGAGAGCTGTTCAGTTTGGTGTTTGGCTGGAGGGTCCAAAAACATCCCTTCAACCCTCGAGCCTTGTACCCAACTCTCTGTGATTGGGTAGGGTTCTGCAGTCCAGAAGAGTAGCTTGACCTGCTCTTTATTTCTGTCCTGCAACTTGGACAGCCAAGAGAGGTGCTTCTAAATATCTCAGCTGACAGGCTTAAAGGGCAGCTGCTGTCATTAAGGAGAGGATAGAGGTGGCTCCATAATGTCCAAATAAAGTTTAAGCAAGTGTTTGAAGGAATGTTTCCCTCATTTTCTAGGACACATATCTGAAAAACACTCACTGGATATTAAAAATAATAAACATTTGTTAGATAATAAATCCCAGACCATGTTTTCTTGATAAACCAGATGATTTTGTGAGGACTCTTCAGTGACTGAAAGCAGATTCTTTTGTGGTGTTGTCGTTTGTTTTGAACTGTGCTCTTTGTTACCTGGTTTTGCCTAAGACGCTTCTCTATGAATGAGAAAAAAAACCAAACCTGTCTAATTGCCCCTTGTGTAATCTTAAGGGAGAAATTCAAGCAACTGGTAAAGTAATAAATCCTTACTACAGATCATCACTCATTTTTCTTATGAATATATCTAAGGTTTTTACCACTGGTTGGAGAGGGAGAAAGCAAAGGTTGGTGCAATTTCTCTGCTCTGTTACCACAACAGACTGCAAAAAAAAAAAATCCCTATCCAGTTATTGTGCTGGTCCAAGTCTATGCAGTGGGACCGTGAATCATGTCATCAACAGCTCTGCAAGTGCAGAGTTATTTCTACATCCTAACAAAAGCAATTCTGTAGCTCAGGATGACAAATTCATGAAACATCTGTGAAAGGTCATTAAACAACACACCACTCTGGGACAAACAGACTTTCTTCTGAGTTCCCACATTTCAGTGAAAATCTCTGCTTCTCAGCACACACTGCCAAAACTTATATTAAAAATATCATATCATAAAAAAGAAAAATGTTAATATAGCATTGTACTGCTTTTATTTAGTTTTTCAGCAAACTCAGAAAGGCAGTTGTAATATTTTTTAAAAAACAGCAAGGCAGCAGCCAGGTTTTAGCATTTTTCACACTGTGCATCCAAGCCAGATCTGCTTTTTACCCATCTCTGCTCTCCCTTTCCCTCCCTGTATAACCTGTGCTGGGAGTGGGGAGCAGCCCAGGGGCCAGAGGCTGCATAGTTTCCATATCTCTCCCTTTTCCATCCTGGAGACTGTTCCCAACCAATCAAGACAGCTACGAGGGTGTCTCCAAAGAAAACAGGCTAACTAGGGGTAGGGGTGAGAAAGACCCTTAGGACAGGACCTTAAACAATGTGCCAACTCAGAAGGGAAAATCTGCTCCCTTTGGAGAGCAGAAAGAGAACTTCTGCCTCTGGTATGAGTCGGTCTGAGAGAGGACTGCAGATCACCAGGTAGCAGTTTCCAAGCCAAAATCCCCTCATATGGATTTTGATATGGGAGGGGACAACCTGGCTCAGGTTTTAAAAAAATATCTTTTAAATGTCTTGCAATGTAGTTTTTCTTTCTGTTTTGTCACTTTCAATTATAACTGTAGGTGTTTCTACTACTCCATCCATTGCTACTCCAGGCTAATACACTTTCCATCATATCCACTGTTTCCAGTTGCTTGTAACTTTGTCAGACTTTTAAGAGCTGCAATCTTCTGTGCTCTTTCTCTGCCTGAGATCGGTTAGGAAATATCTCCAAAAGATCAGATGCTTTCCAGAACAAAAACTAGTGACAAAGGTAGGTTTCCCCACTCACTTGTGAAGATCACGGCCAAGGTTCAGAGTAGGAAGTTGAAATTTGACAGAAGGACAACAGTGAAGTTAGGAAGTGGATCACAGTGAGATCACAGGCCTTTTGCACAGTGGGAATATTTGTGACTAGCTCCTTCAGCAGCCTGGCCTGCTGTATGACCTTCCAGGGCTGGCTTCCCTCCCACAGAAAGGGTATTGCCACTGATCAGATGTGTTTTGCAGAGCAAGCCATGCAGCAGTAGGTATTCTTGAGCAGAGTTTCCATGCTGGCATTTCCCAAATGAAGCTGGTGATTAGCAGATAATCTGTTATGGGACTTAGCACCCATAATTTCTAAACCTTATGGCTAACATTTCTCACAGAAGTAGAGGATGGGATATGCCCTTCATACTTATTCAGTGGAAGTAAATGGAAACTATAAGCAGGGCATAGAACAGGTTGGAAAAGGAACAAAAAGCACCAGGCAGCTCCCCTCCATGGGCTCATCCTTTGAAGAGCTCTCAGCCAAGCCGTCAGAGTAGAAACAACCAAACAAACTCTGGCTACAGT
>NW_010162167.1:7715-55021 GCF_000695765.1 Mesitornis unicolor | reverse complement strand
GAACCGCTTTGACCTGATGAAGGTCAAAGTGTGCGAGCAAAGGTGTCACCATCACACGGCTGCAGCATTTCCAGGAGACCTGCATCTCCCGGCATCTTATCTGCCTCCAGCCTCAAGGGCAGATCCAAGACATGAAGCTCCCCAGTCTCTGCTGTGTTCAGGTTGCTTTCTGCCACTGATATACAAGGAGGCAGCAAGGCAGAAAAATAAATTGCTCAAGTAAAAGATGTTCTTAATGTTGTTCCTTCATGCATATACATTCTGATACACCATTTTTTAAATAGCATTTAAACAAACACGTATAAAAAATTCCCTTTGCAAATATGAATGTTCCAGACGTCTAGGACTGCATGCTCTGTTAACTTTCAAGGAAATAAAGGCTCATGAGTGCCAATATTATTGTTGAAAACAAGATCTAAGTCACTTAGATCTTAGAAAGTCTTATGCACAGCTTTAATTATATGCTTGAATTATTAAAGCATGTACAAAAACAACATTATAAATGTGCATAAGCATCTACTTAATGGACACACACATTCACATGTATTTAATTTTATGTTAAGGTGGCTTTTCCTCTATTTGTAGCTAGGATTGAGCTACAACAGTGATTTGGAATTTCCTTATCTTTAGCCTCTTGTGACTTTCTCCTGAGGATGAATTCTCCTGTCTGCTCACATCTCAAAATTACAGTATCACAGATACGAAAAAATATGCACTTTCAGCTATTTTCTAACATTATCCAAGCACTTTTAAAAAATTGCTCTGAAAAAGTGATAATCCAAAAAACTTAGCTTTGAAAATAAGGCCATTTTTGGGCAGGAAGAGATCTGTTGAGAAAATTGTGCTGTTTAACAGCCAGATAGGTAGCTCTGTTCCCATGAACTGCATTGATTTTAAAGGAACTGCTTGGGGTGGTAGGCTTATACACATACAGGCTGGAACATCCTGGCATAGTCAATTTTCTTGCCTCTTGGCATTCACTACAGATATATTTCTGCTGTTCCTTCACCACTTGCACTCTGCTTTATTGGAAAAAACACCCCAGTAATTCATTATGCTACTTTTGAAGAGAACAGATTTTAAAGTCTTTGAAGCAAGATTTTTTTTGTTCTATATTTAACCAGCACTACAATCCAGCTCAAAGTCTATGCCTCTATGTGACCATTACATTACAAATAAGCTATAGGATAGACCAAGATACAATTGAGAATTGAGATGCAGGTAACTCAATACCAAAGAAAAATGTAATTTTTCAGAAAAAGATTCAATACTTTACACATTTTGAAGCTTTTTCATGAATCAATATCTAACAGGCTACACCCCGATATACTCCAAATATGAAAACTGCTTGTATTTTAGACAGTTACTATGCCAAAGGAATATTTATCTTTCATTTTTACTCCTTGCCCTGTGCTTGTTTCTGCAGATTGCATTGATTCAAAAGCCAGTGACCTTGGCTAATTTGTGAAGGACAATTAGCACTCAACCAAAAGCATTCCAAAATCCATCTACCACTAACCTGCCAACAGAAAGGACGAAATCATAAAATGCACATTAGGGTTGAAAAAAGAAAGAAAAAAATAAGAAAGAGAGAGCTGACTTCAATCCCGAGGAAGGAAAGAAGACCACTAAGAGAAACTGAAGCAGGAATAAAATACACTGAATGCCTAAACAGTGAATTGGTTCCTTGAATGCTTGACAAACTTCTGTGGGAACCTGAGAATCAAAGAATATAGGGAAAAATAAAAGCTCCCTGTTTGCGGTTGCTTAAAGAATAAAAAAGGTCACATATGCAACAGAAGAGACTAAGTGAAATATGAAAAATACATTTCTATTTAGCAGTATAAACAATGTGTTCAAATTATTAGTATAAATATTTTCTCACTGTTCAAGCTGCAGCAAAACAAAAAGGGAACTTCAAATAGAAGAAGAGATCCCCCAAATCCACCTCTATTTCTTCTAGGACTTCAGTAAGAGGAAGGACTCTTCAACAGAGCCACAGCCTGAGCCCACCTTCCCACCACTAAATGTCTTTTGAAAGCCTAACATTGAATTTTACTGACCTCATGCTTTATTAAAAGTTCATACTTCATTAAAAGTTGTCAGTGAAATTGAGCTGCTTTACAAATTACCTAACACACTTGTGTATCCTGTCCTTGACAGGGTCTTAGACACCATCGTGGTGTTGAACAGGTCAAACTTCAGGAGATGGCTCAGGGATGCGATGGACAATCCAAATTCTTTGTGGCCAAAGGATAATTTGAATCAGGACTTGGAAGACATTAATTTAAAGCATCTCTTTTACGAACAAATCTCCCTGGATAACAGAACCTTCCCATAAGTACGTTGTAACTAGTTAAAGGCACATCAGCTTTGGCAGTATATAAATACTATGACACTGGCTAGAGCTACCCACATATTAACATTATGTATTACAGTTGTTCCAAAACAAATGAGAATTTCAGATTACACCAGCTGGATCTTCTTTATAGGTAGTTGTAGTGTGCTGGACATAGACCCTGAAGAGCAGACACTTCAGTCGACATGGTTGAAGTGTAACCTACCTTTCTCTTCCTTTCTTATTTTCATTTTTCTCTTAATAAGCAAAATTATTAAGATCATCACATTACATGATGCAAAACAGAAAAATCTCTTAATCCAGGGCTCCCATACAGAAGCCAATGTCTGTAGTTTTCAATGGACTCCTCAAAGAAAAGCAGAGCACAGCATGCCCACCTTGTAAGCAGTAAGAGGACAACACAGAGAATGGAGGGTCTACTCTCAAACTATGTGATAGTTTGGTGACAGAGACAGAAGCAGCATCCACATCTCTTGGCCATACTTTAATCCTTTTATGCTTACCTGAACAAGTGAGCAAACTGAAATGCAATGGAGAGGAGTTTGCAATGACCACTCCTCATTAAGATGCTCCCTTATAATTGTCCATTGAATTTGGTGCCCAATGACTACAGCAATGGGAAGGGTAAGAAGCAAACTGCAGTTTGGGGACTTGATGTTGACAGAAAGAAAGTAGGAAAGATGTGGTGACTAATCTCAAAGCCTCCCTGAGCTGAATTACAATATAGTCTGGAACTTCAGCAAAAACCTCAGTCTCCAATGAATTGTTGTATACTATAGCTTTATACCCTTGAAGAGAAAAGTTACCAAAAGCTTTTTCACAAACCTCAAAACCACTGTCTGATCATGACATTCATAACCCTGCTGAGTACCAAACCTGGTCTGTAGCAGTGTTTCAACCATGCAAGCCTGAACAAGAAGAATGGAGGAACAACAGAGCGAAACATTTTCTGGAAAAAAAGTGAGAGTGTATGAGACACCTTACTTAGTTTGTTCACGCTGCACATCTGTCTCCTCTCTCTGTTGTCTTTGGCAGTCCAGTTGAAATGTTTGAAGTTGTTCTTTTAGCCCAGTTGAACTGCTGCTTGGTTTTCTTCAGAGCAAAACTGGGGATACCTGAATTTTGCGAAAGAAAAACAAAACAACAAATCAAGGCATGGAAAAACTACTGACAAGCTTAACATTTTTTGTTTGTTTGTTTAAACACTTGGGCAAAGCACTTCACAATTTGCAATTCAGTCTTATGTAACAATTGAAGAAATAGTGATGGAAATTGAAATTATCCTTAGTCTGAATCTTTTCTTATTGTTCAAGCTAACTTTGTCTTGCCAAGCAGATAACAGCATGTGTTAATTTCGGTGTATGATACTACTTCACTAGTGTCTTGTGTATCTTAAGACTACACACATATATCTTTTATGGGATAACTAGACACAATGCAGTTGTCTTCTCTTCCAGTAGGTTGGTGTTATCACTCATATATTCAACTGCAAA
The DNA here is from genome assembly GCF_000695765.1 of Mesitornis unicolor. Taxonomy (NCBI): domain Eukaryota; kingdom Metazoa; phylum Chordata; class Aves; order Mesitornithiformes; family Mesitornithidae; genus Mesitornis; species Mesitornis unicolor. The sequence goes on along the minus strand of NW_010162167.1, from coordinate 51,169 downwards.
TATGGACCTGAACTTCTTTTTTAAGCTCTAAGCTTTATCCATGGTTTTCTCTGTAAAACTTCTGCATTTCATTCTTTAGTTTTCACTCCCCAAATGTCTCAGCAAGTTGTGAAAGTGTTTGCACAAGCTAATAAACCAGTTGACTTGCACAATTTAAGAACAAAGTCCTGCATTCGTAGGCAGCATCTTTAAAACTGTAACTCACTTGCAAGGACAAGAGCAGTCACGAAGCAGTAACTTAGCTCAAAATAGGTATGCAAATGTTGGCTGTACTGGATCATGAAGCCACCTGCTAGAGAGTCATTTACTTAAGCAGAACAAGGTTTACTGGAATACAGACCGCTTTCTTAAATATCTATTGGGATCCAGGCAGGACAAATTTAATTTCTTAATGAAAAAGGTCAAATTCTGCAACCTACACAGTAATGAGAATTTTGAAGAGCTAAGAAAGACACCGCTAAGAACACCTGCCTCCTCATAATCAAATGAGTATGAAGTCTCAAAAAATTAAATGCCAAGATCACTTTAAAGGCAGACGAGTTATCTAATGTACTTGTATGCGGGAATGCAGTTCTCCCTGCATTTTTACACCAGAGCATGCAGCAGCCATTCCAGGTGAACAAGCTTTCTGTGGAATTTGAATCAGAAAGCTTGATCAAAGCAAGGATTTTTGTCTTCCCGCAAAGACAATAGACGGCACTCTGAAGTGCCAAGCATGGCAGTTGCTATAACATAATACATCTGTCTGACTGTGATCACCTCTCCAAGATTTGAAGTCTATGAGCTGCCGACAAACAACCGCACTGCAGAAAATGTTTGATTGAACTGAAGTATTTTCACTATGCAGGATTGTGTCTGGCCCTGAATCTTTCCCAATGCTGGTTCATGCTGGCGCTGCAATAAATCCATTAAAAACAGCGGAGTTGCAGCAGCATAAGCCTACAGTCTTCCTACCTCTGATGGACTCATCTGTCAAAATAGAGGTCACCTCCCTTTGCCTGTCACTACTGACACCAACGGAAATCCATTCTTGCTACTGAAATGGAGTAAATTACTTTACTGTTTAAATTTCAATCAGAAAATTACAGGTGAGGCTAGACAGCTGCAGGAGAGACAAGCTATGCACCAACAGCTTTGGAGCAAGTACTCCTTCATACAAACCTTTTCCATGAAATTATCCTTCCTAAACTTTCTTTGTGGGTCTCACAATGTGCCATCCTGTGTAAATACCTCAGCAAGGCCTGATTTTAGGATGCTGGTGTCTCATGATGTGCAAGGGCGGGGTATGAGATGCTGGAAATGAAGCAATCTGAGCCTTTGCTCTTCATTTTTGGCTGGAGACTGATGATGAGAACATTGCTACAAATTTTAGCATCAGCACAATAAAAGTATACCTATGTAACCTAAGTGCTACGAAAGTAAAAAGTAAATGCCAGTATACACCAGTCTTAAATGGAGGCATTTTAAAGAATGCTCATTAGGTGGTTTAAGGATTTACATAGACTATTTACATATCAGGATGTTTTTGCTTCTCTACCAGTATTTTTTCTGCAGCAGAGATATATTTAAGAAATCTATTCAGCATATACAATCTAAAGGTAGAACATATGTGTCTCATAAACTGCCTGTTACAAGCTTGTTGTATTTCAGGATTGTTCCACTTCAGTTTACAATTTGTTTAATGCTCTTTTGAAACTGTTTTGGTAAAACTGGGATTAATTTAATACACATTTTATTAAAATTGTTTGCAGTAGGGTAGGACGAAATTATGAAGTACAGCAGACACTGAAGTGCTCAGCTGCCTATAGTGTTTAGGACAACTGAAAATAAAGCATGTCAAACTACGAATTCCACAAATCTCCTGATTTCCTGGCCCCAGTCACCTTGTCTCAGATCCTTGTTAGAATGAAAGGTTTTCTTATACAATTCAGCCTTTCCTTGGACAATATGATTGGTATATAATCAAATTATTTCCATGCACCCACTATGTTCAAGCAATAAAATTCTCAGTCCAACTCATTTCATAAATATGCTATGCTATAGCTGTTCAAGGGCTCTCTGAGCTCATGTGATTGGATTGATGGCCCTTAATGGTCAAAAGAAGGGAAAATAATCTGCTGGGATTTTTCCATCTGGTTTACATTGCAGTTCAAACTCTACGGATCAAAGAAAAAGCATTTTCTCTTTCACTGCGTTATCTAATGTGAGCCAAAGTATTTTTGGGACTGTTCAGTGGAAAAGCAAGAGAGCACCACTTTATGGAAACTACCCCTCATTTTTATTAGTTTCAAGTCACTTTTTGAAGTCATGATGTCTAGTAAATAGTCCTGTGAGTCTTGGTACAGGGAACTGAATAATGAAATCTTTGCTTAGTTTTTACCTGGTCCTTAAGAAAAGCTGTGACAACCATTCCTAGAAAGCTAATCAGATGTCTGCAAGTTTAGAGGCAAACATAAGCAAATTTTTTGCTTTCCATCTTCACAAATCAATAGCAGAGCTACCAAATTCTTGCAACTCTTTTGCATCCAGAACTTTTCAGAAATGCAACAAATAAATAAACTTTGAACAGGGACATATTCTTTTCATTACAGGGTACAGCCTCCCAAGAAAAAACAAAACCAAAACACCCTACAACCAAACAAAAAAAACCCATAAAGTAGCCATAATTTTGTAATTTTTCTGTCTCTTAGGCATTGGAGACACATTTAGTAGCTCTAACTTTACAGAGAAACAAATGCTGTCAGTTATGCAGTCAAACACTTTGTTCTGGACTGCATACAAAGTCTTTTAGTCATCTTAGAGTTTTAATGGGGATCAGAAATCCAAAACTTTTTAAAAATTGCGGGATTTAAACTTAGAAAATCATAGAGGTTAATTAGACATAGAGAATGTACCCATCAGATCTTGGTGAGAAGACCTTCAGACAGCAAGTCACACAGGCAATGCAATGAATTTACTCTACAAAGTCTGTGAACAGCCCGACCTTGCAGAAGGTAAGGAGCACATGTAGGAGCAAGCACAGACATGCAGAGTATCCAGCTGTTGGAAAATACTTCTCCGTCTGCAGGAGAAACAGACATTTTTACATCAGTCCATGAAAAGGAAAAGAATATACCCAAGGCCTGTCCAAGGCACACATATTCCAAAGAAAAGAAATTTCAGCAATGGAAAGGAAAAAATATCAGAGATCAAGAGTTAGCTACATCCACTGACTGGAATATTATGTTGGATTTAGATGAGATGATTATTACAAAAGGGACATGACTACACTGATTAGTGTGACATCTGAGTCTAAAATAAAGATTTTGCAGAGTAAGTTGACTCATGTGGAATACAGATGGGTAAAACCTAAGGCATGCACAGGCCATATTATCTTCTGTAAGGAGAAAGAAAATGAGGAAAAAAAAGTTTGCAATTGCTTATGGAAATGGAATATCTGTTTTGGGGTTGAAAAACATATCAGAGCAAATATTTCTGGTGTTGAGTCCATTCACTGAACCAGTTCCTGTCCTGGCCAGACATTTACCAGCTGTTTTCTGTAACCAGGCCCTGCAAAACGGGGAATGGAGGGGCAGGAGGAGGACTGATGCTACTGGTGGCAGCCTGCAGTTAGACCAAGTTCCATGTGTTGCAAAACTCAGTGTCAGCAAGAGTACACCAGAGGAAGAGACAAATTGCCAGCAAGCAAAGAAATATCATAGACACTCCATTACAGTCTGGTTTTAATATCAGAAAACTTAAAAAAAAAACCCACAGTTTAAAACTTATTACAGAAAAGGCAGAGTGAAAACAGTCTGAAATTGCACACACAGGTACGTGCAAGCAAATGTTAAATCCATGGGACAAGGTTGGCCTGGGAGTGTTTGTTGATGTTGACTCTGGGTAGTGGCTCTGCAGTACTCTTGTCACTGCCTAGATCTTACAGTATATAATCTATGATCTCATATATAACCTCTATACTTGACACCAATGGCAAGCTAGCTGAAGGTAGTAACAGACATTGGATCACAATTTGATTATTATGTTTTGCAACGGCTATGATTTGGATGACAATACTTACAATCAGGGAACTGGGTCTTAGCTTCCAAAAGGTGCTGTGGGAATTGGAGCAGCTCTTCTGAGCAAACTAAACAAGGACTTGACCCGGAGATGTTACAGAAGAAAATTCCACTTTAAAACAGATGAAATGGAGGTGAAAGTCAGCGTGGCACTGAAGGTTTCATGAGAGTAAAAAATATATAGCCTGCATTTAAATTCTGTGCATCAGTGACAGGAGCAGAGGGACACATAATGAGAGGCCTCAGGTTTTTGTGAGTCCCTAGGCATCCACATATTATTACATGCTAAAAAAAAATTAAAAAGTAAAAAAATAGAGCAAACCATGAATCTACAGAGAAAGAGCATTTCTCTGGCAACTGCAGCATGGGCTAATTTCTAAAGGAACTGCATAAACCCTAATGGAGAGGCAGCATAAGCCAAAGGAGAGGGAAAAAGACTATATCTATATCTATATCTATATCTATATCTATATCTATATCTATATCTATATCTATATCTATATCTATATCTATATCTATATCTATATCTATATCTATATCTATATCTATATCTATATCTATATCTATATCTATATCTATATCTATATCTATATCTATATCTATATCTATATCTATATCTATATCTATATCTATATCTATATCTATATCTATATCTATATCTATATCTATATCTATATCTATATCTATCAAGGAATGTTAGTGAATGTAGGTGGAACCAAGAAAATCTAGCACACACTTTCAGTATTGCTTCCCAACTGAGTGCAGTCATGATCACCTTGGTGTGTGATGTTTTGTTCAGATCCAGAAAGAGCAGGATATGGGAAGTAAAGGAAAATGGACCTCTTCAGAAACTCCAGGGTTAGAAGAGTAATTCATCATGTATTTAATGTTAGCTCCTCTGCTGCTTATGAAACTGCTAGAAATAGATTAAAGTTTAATGTATTCATTTGTCATGCATACAATTAAAATAAAAACCCTTTCACTGATTGTGAATTGTTTACAGAGACTTCTAATTATGTGATACATCCATTTGAGACAGGCCAGCAACTACACAGTCTGTCCCCTGGCTAGATACGCAAGCATAATTTACAGTCGGAAAGGATGGCTTAGGAAGCTTGATTCTCTTGGAAAAAGTTGGCAGAGCATGGGGAGGCAGAAGATTAAAAAGCATTAGATATTTTAGATATGTAAACTTTCTTTGTGAGGGCAGTTTACATTGCCCAATATCTAATTTTCTAAGATATCAGCTTTATTGGCCAGAAGCCCAATTCCCTGGTCACATTCACAAACAGCTCTCATGTGCACACAGACTCAGATGCAGAGTATGATAAACAGTCCTTAAAGTCTGTATCTTGGATGATACGGAGAGGAATTAAAAAAAATAAATCCTGTTCTGTGAAGTAAATATCACTGCCAGATTATTGCAAATACTTGTGGACAAGATGCTCAGCACATGTGCAAGCATGTAGAGTTACTGACTTCAGTAGCACAAAGAGAATGTACTCTGGGAAGGGCAAAGCCTTGAGCCTTCGTAGTTTCACTTAGCAAGTTTTACTTCTGTGGAGGTTTGCATTGATAATGCTCAGACTGCTGAGCCCTTTCCAGAAAACAAAACATGAGGCTAAGCAAAATATTTTTTTAAATAAAATGAATGACTGCCCTCCAAAAATAGAAGCCTTGCACAGAACCTTGTTTCAGCTAACAGGAACACCTCACAACTCCAAAACTTCACTCTTCCATTGCTGACACCCCTATACAAGCCCTGCATGAGGCTGACAAAGTACAGATTTCTGTGTATCCAGATATATAGCTGGCCTGCTGCGACAACTTCCCGTTTGCTGCTGCTGAGGAATTATATTTGGCACGTGAAGTGGCTGCTAGCAACCACATATGGCATCCCTGCCCCATAGGACAGGATTTATGCAGAGCTGTGCTGTCCATCCTCAGGTGGCCCCAAGCCTGCAGTAATGTGGGCAAACTGCCCTGGGAGTGGCTGCCATGTTATCAGCCAGATGGGCTCTGGGCAACCGTGTGGACTCATAGCAGGTGAGTAAACCCAGGGGCAGATCAGCCTGCAAGACTGTGCGTGTGGCTAAGGGGACCCCAGAGGACAGCTGAGAGGGACCCGGACCCTTCCTCTACCAACCATGGGACTTGGCAGCATAACCCAGCACTGGCTGCCAGGGTTTTTATGCTTTGTGAGAGTTTAAGTGCACTGAGGCAATTTCAACCATTCTGGGCGAGAGGCTAAAGCCATTTTTGTGAACTGTTAAAAGCCTCGTATGGGTTGAAGTTTGTAATTTCTGACCGTACCTGGCTGCCCAGCACAGTGAGGTAATACATCTCCTCACTGGGTCTCCTCACTGTAGAGCAGTCCTGGCACCAGTGCAGTTCCACATCTGCCTACATAGGCCAGATGTTTGTGTTTTACAGCCTACAATAACAAAGCCAGGAGGCCTGCTGACTCCAGCATCTCAGTTTGGGTTTTGTCTTCAGTAGACATTCAAGGTGCTCACGGCAGTTTTCTGTCAGCTCTTGAAGACAAAAGCTTTCTCCCAAGGGATGAGTTGATCAATCTGAAATGCCTGTTTTGGACTTCATCCTTAAGATGACCTTCATAGCTTGCTGAAGCAAAAGGGATTTTTCTCCTTTGGAAAAATTCAACAGAGGCAGTTAAACTCAGCCACATGTATCTATATTACTAATATATTTTTACTACATTATTTAAGCCTGGTGGATTAGGAAGCCTGCTGCATAAATTACACTGCAATTCTTTTCCAGAAGTTCAGGGGGAGATTAATTTTAACCAATCATCATCCAATATCCTCCTTATGGGCTGCACTAATTTTCAAGGGATAAATTCACCACAGCAGTTGGGGTTCTAGTTTCTGGGATTTTTTTAAATTATTTTTTTTTTAGACCACAACAGAATTCTATGATTACATAATGCAGAAACACTTCCAACTCATTACTATTATGAAAAAGCAAATAAAAATTTCAAGTTTAACATGTCCAGAGTTGTTGCTTTGGGAAAAGTCTTGGTACAGGGGAAAGCAATGCAAGAAAAGCCCCTTTGGGCTTTAAGGCATGACTCAGAAGCCATGAGGTATTGTTCCCAATGCAAACTGACACCTTTTGCACCTTCCCTTTACACCATGGATGCAAGAGAGACCATTGGTGAGTTCAGGATCAGTCCAGTGAGCAGAGCTAGCCAGAGAAACCACAGCAAGGAAAGAGCCTGATAAAAAGTCTGGGGTTAACAAACTGTGTGGCAGCACCTTGAGACTCTCATTTCATTCCAGTGAATGGTTGTAAATGGAAATTAAAACCATCAGCAAAGCTAAAACCATGAAAGGAGGAAGAGATTTACACTCACCTGCATGGGGAGTTTCGTATCCCTCGTTCCCTCAAGACAGACTCTTAACTCACCCAGCAGGAACTGTGGTTTGTTGGGATGCTTTGGCCATACAGATTTTCCACATGAACACCCGGTACATATAATCTGTACTCCATGAGCTGTATATGTTACCAGAGGTGGGATCCACAGACAAAAAAAGCAAAGCTGAACCCACGTGTTAATTAGTTTTTACTCACTTCTGCTTTTAACATGACCTTGGAGAGCATATTAATTCTTTTTCCATATTACACCTCCTCATGCACACCTGTGGTTTTTTATTGTTTGGGGTTTTTTCTTTTGACTCAAGAGCTGTTTTGATATTTTTGTTAAGATCTATGAGGACGATTTCAGGAAGCTGTTACTTTCTGAAGTTCTTCACCAACTCACAAAAATGAAAAGAAAAAAATTAGGAGGTCAGCTGCAGTGATCTCTTGTGATCTTTTGGCAGCCTGTTCTGCCACAAACAGCCATTTTCAGATCCTTCATAACACGGAGGAGGTTAGCAAGGCTCTAGACTGTCTGAAAAAAAAAAAAGTACCCCTCAGGTGGAAGCAATTCTGAATTGCAAACTGAAAGTATTTTTAGACACAGAGAGAGGACCATAAACTTGTTCTGACCCAAGCTAGAACAAAGTATTCCTAGTCTGTACAACATACTGTTCTCAAATATTTTCATCACCATAAAAATGAATCTGAACTAGTGCTTTTCTTCACTTGCCATTCTGTGGAATAGAATTTCAGGCTTTTCATCCCAACTGGACTTTTTTGCTTTTGAAATAATCTGGGTTCTCCAACAGACAGAGAGTTCACTTCTCCATGAGCTCTAATAGGAGCACCTCATCTCTCTCTCTCCTCGGAAGAGGTGGTAGGATGATGGAATCAGCATGTAGCTGGGAAAGTGCTCTCCAGAGCAGCTGGAGACCTCAGTGTGTATAATTTGAATAGGCAAATAACGAGTCCTTTTTAGTATGTGTCTTTCAGGAAAACACACCACTAATCCCTATAGTCACGTACCACACTGAACACTAGTGACATGCCATAAAAGCAGGAATAGATCAAATTTTAAGGAAGCAATTTCCCTGTCTCCAGTCTCAAATCAGCTGAATTTCCAAGACTGTTCAGATCAGTCTCAGGAAGATGTTTCATTCCCCCTTTTACTTCAATTTCAATATAAAATAAGCACAGAAGCTTCCAGCCTGGAAGCACTGTAACAAGTGTAGAACAAGCAATGGCCTGCCTGGGCCAACAGAGTAACTGATCATTTGGCTTAGAAAACAAAGATGGCCAACCTAACCAACTGCAGATGGCAGAGAGGGGAGAAGGCTTTCCGACCTATTTCTCTGTGGGAGATCGCAAGTAGAAACAACCCACAAAGATGTCTAGTCTGCTTGCTGAAGAGCAGTGATAAAATCCCACAAAGAAGCATGATACAGGATTTTCTTATTAACTGAGAAATTGTGGCAGAGGTGGATATTCATATGGCCTAACTGTTGATACCTACTGTAAGTCTTTCAGGTTCTCTGTAGGTAACAGTGAGAGGGAAAGACACATGCACCTCCCCAGGGCCAGCCAGTTTATCTAAATTACACTCCTGCTATAAATTCCCTCCTCAGAGGAAGCTTCTCTCTCTCTTCATTAATGAAGTTAAAGAAGTCTAGTTCTTGACTTAGGAGCATAATCAGTGCCAGAAGTTTGGTGCTGTTAGTACTACCAGGTTGTCTTTTCTCTTTGTAGTGCCAGAGCTGCAGACCAGCCTGTTCTCTGATGTTTCCTATTGGTTTCTGTCTGCTTCCAAACAAAAAGAAACACAGTTTACATCTAGTTTGTGATGAGATATCAACACACTGGTACCAGATACGCACACAGCAAACAATAGTTGTACAATAAAAGACAAACTAAATATCAGTAGATATCACAAAGTCTTCTTCATGGGGACTTACTTGCAGAAAACAGCTTGGAGTACTATGCAAGCACAGGGGATCACTGTGAGCAACTGCTGATACCATCCCCTAGCAAGGATGATTTGCAGCTACTAGGACACTAAAGAACTCAATATAAGTCTAACAGTCTGTCTGTCTGTCTGTCTGTCTATACACACAAATATACAAAAACATCCCACCTTCTGCTGAAAGACAAGAAAGATTTAATAAGAAGATTCAAGACTGTCATAGCTTTTATTAGGCCAGCACGCACATCTGATGCAGTGGTTGAGCTGTTTGAGGTACATATGCCCTTCTTCGGGTCTGAAATAGAAACAGTAGCTACCAGACCAAGTGTAGGTGGGAACAGGCAGTCTGAGCTGCAAGTGTAACAGCTACATCTAGACTGTCTTGCTGTCTGCACAGTGCTCCCCAGTAAAAACGTTCAGCTGAAGACAAACAGTGAATTCAGGCCAGGTGGTTCCCCCACCGCCAATTGTGGAGGTGCTGCCTGCCCCTGCCTGGGCAGCTGTTTTTAGAGAGGGACAGTGTTTATGTCTGCAATGGTGGTAGAAAGCAGCAAGGCAGCAAGTAATTTTCAAGCCTAAACCAAAGATAAAAGCCAAGTGGAAACATATTCCACAAAACTTCTCTTTTGAGATGCCTTCCTTCTAAGGAGAAATGAATGTTTTATCCTGACAGATGCTACAAATGAAAAGCTCTTAAGTATTTTTATTGTTAAAATTTCCTATGCTAGAAAAACAGTTAATTTTTTCTCTTAGTTTTAGCCTACCTAACCAAAAAATAGGTGAGGAAAAAGGGAAAAGAATAAGAAGGGGCTTTAAACTCTAGGAACATTTTTTCTGCAGTGAACTCGGAGTGACTGAGGTTTGTAACAAAAGTTGAGTATGTAATATTTTCCACCGCTTATGGTTCCCTTCTGAACTTCCATTTTGTGGGAATACACTTGGATCACTGCTGACCTGTCTCTGGAAAAGGCTCGCTGTGTGTTTTGGCTTGGCTTCCTTCCATTTCTACTCCTCTAAGTCTGTTCCCCATTTCAACATCTCTTATTGCCACATTCCCAAACATGTTACACAACCCTAAAGAAGCGATTTATAGGAATATTAGTAATTCAGCTGTGACTAAACAAGCACTTTTCCCTTTTAACAGATCATGCTCTCCTGGGAACCCCAGTTATGCGGCTGTTTGCTCGCTTGTTTACAGCATTGCACTGGATGCAATGTTTAAACAGGCAAATGACTCAAAGCAGTATAAACCTGTAAAAGCCAGTGCTCTGCAGCGGCTCTCAAAGCAAAACCTGGCTGGACACGTCCTGTGAAGACTTTTCCAAAAAAGCCTGGAAAAGTCTCCTATGTGAATGTGTAACTTTCCTATAGCCAACCAAACCATGCCAAATGTGTGTACAGAAGGATCCTGCTTTGATGTCTATTGCCTGAGACAGCACCATCGCGATGAAACTCTGGGAATGTAACCCATCACCAGGCACAGGGCATGCTGTAAAGCCAGCAGATACAAGGGGTGAGTTATGCAGCCTTATATCCAAGTCTGGTGTTACTCATAAACAATTAAGTAGCTCAAAGGCAGTCCCACCAAGCATACTGAAATTCTCAAATATTGTCTGATATTGCAGCCCCTATTTGCTTGAACACTGGTTCCCATGGGACGCTCTTACAGGCTGTCAGTTTGCCGGGTCAAAGACCATAGTTTTCAGCATTTTGTCAGAAGATTACATAAAGTTCAATGACAACTTTTCTGGAAAAAGAGGACTCCCATTTTGTGAGGTGAAAACATGAGCCACGATCAAGACCTTTTCATCTGCCTCTCTGCAGAACAAAAGTTTCCGATTCATAACACGAAGTGTATTTTGCTGACCTTCAGTTGTCCTTTTTACCGTGATCCAAATGTTGCCACCCCTGCAGAAGAGCTTGCCAGATGGAGTATCTACCTGCTGCAGTTTACAGCCTGACAAATTAGCATGAAATAAAATAACTTACTTCATATTTATGCCCTTTTTACAAGCTGCAGCTCATGGTCACGTTTATTTCTGCTTGGTTGTGCCTCCAGCACTGACAAAGACTTCTGGAAAAAGGTTTGTGGCATGAATGAAGGGCAGTAAATGCTCAAGCCATCCCTGTGAATTCCACCTTCAAGCCAACCCAAAGGATTTGGCTCCGCCTGTGGCTATATTGTGCTCTACCATAATGATACTCACCCTCTGTCATGCAGTTGGTATAACCAAACATCGAAGTTAAGTGGAGAACTATGATCAAGAGCTACTCAACCTCTCACAGAAATGAGGTAGACGTCTGGAGAAACAAATCTGAGTATGGATCAGAATCAGGCAGCACAATGAGCTACTACGGCAGCAGTCACAGCTGACGGCTGCCCAACACCCACCTGAAGGCAAAGCAGGTCTACTAAAAGCAATGCCCTCTACTTTGCCTGTAGGCACACAAAGAGATGGCCTTACAGACACAAAATGACATTTTTCCATGTAAGGCAAGCAACCAAACACAGTCATCATGACCTTCAGTTACAAGCAGATTTTATGTTTTCCTGCCCCAAAGTAGTAAGCTCTGCAATCTGCCATATAATGACACCATATGTCACCACAGAGAGGTCTTCATCAGAAAGACTTACTCAGATGTAGACAAAAATAAGTACCTTCGTCACTGGTACTAATAGCATCCTCAGCTTGAGAACGTGGGTACAGAAGAATACCCACATATATGCGCCTGAAGTGACAGATATCATCCTCACTATACGTTGTTTCCTTTTGACATCCTGGCAATATCACTGATTGTTTTCCTGGCTTCAGCTAGTGCCTACCTATAGGACAACCAGAGTCAACATCATTGCACAGGAACATCCAGCTACTGGGTGACATGTAGCACTGAAAGGGCTAAGAAGTCAGTATGCAGTGACTGTCCAACCAGCCGAACTGTCCAATTCACCTAGGTTGTCTCTGGCTACATGCAGTTACTGCATGCAGTTTGGTCAGGGATCACCAGGGATATGTGTATGTATGGACAGGGCTCAGCACGATGGGCCCTCAAGAGCTTGAGGGAGGTCATCTGGCCTGGAGCAGACAAGGCAGTTTGCTATCTTGCATTGCACCACTGGATCCATACGCCTGGTCTTGTTTGGCCTGGCAAATACAAGCTGCTCGTTATCTGCCACCTCTTTCAGAAGTAAAGCATCAAGAAGAAGTTATTTTTTAACAAAGTTTACCACTAAAACTGAGGAGCAATGATGAAGCACCAGGCAGGGACAGGAGTGAGAGGCTGGGGACAGGGAGAAGCAGAAATGTCATAAGCTGATCCCCACAAAGACGCTGAATTGTATAATACACCCCCAGGTTCTAAATGTCAGCACTAACGAGTACGTTTTCTCCTGCCTCCAAGTTTTCCATTTCTTTCCAGGGCAGAACTGAAGGCTACGTAGGCAGTAACAAGGGAATGAGTAGGCCAACCAAGTGACAGATATTTGTCAAAAAAATTGGACAGAAAATTCCCACATCCTCTACAAGGATTTTAGTTGCTATAGAATCACAAAAATAGCATTGAGCTATAAAGGCACTGTAAACCAGTAACACTCTCTCACTGTCCAAACTGGTGGATACCTAAACAGGAAAGAAACACAAGACTAAGGCCAGAACCATAAGCTATTAGGAGCCTTTGGGACAGAAGAAAAATAGGTTTGAACCCTCCTGTGTGAACTTTCTGGGAAATAATAAAGTTAATGAAAAACTGCCATATCCAGATTCAATACAGAGATTTACTGATGGCTGTGCCAGCACAGTATGATCTGTCAGTTTGCTGGCTCTCCTCAACGACAAATACTTGGACATTTTATCCACACTCAGGCTGAAATAAAGTACATCCTAACATACCAGGACCTTATTAGATGTGCCATGGATATATCAGGGATGAATTTGGGGAAACTTGTTACTCAAGTTTTCTCCTGTTGGAATCAGGAGGAAAATCACTTTGAAGAGACAATAACCTGAAACACAGCCTTACTAAGACCACCTGGACTGACTTCTACCTCCCCAAGGAGAGGCCAAAGCATCCCAGCACTGAATGTCCCAAGCCAGAGGAAAGGACAAACCTGGGCTGGGACAAATGCTGAGGAAGAGGCCTAGGATGTCCAGTGTGCTGCTTCCACCACAACTGGAAGAGAAGGAGACTAGAGATGCCTCTTAGTCTGGGCAATCACAGAACAAAATAAAGAGGGGTGAAGAAAATCTAATGCTTTTGTTATAAGCAGATGCAGCCACAATGGAACGCAGCTACCACAGAATGGTTCAGACTTCATATTTGCTTTCATCCCCATCTGCCCTTGGTGTCCACGCAAATCTTCTCCTTACCATTGTAGCTCTGGTGGGGCCTGGGGCTGCCTGACCTCGCAGCTCTCACAGCCAGCACCATCCCTATGGGAAAATCCTTTGGGGTGGTGACGATGTGGTGGGGGTGGCATGGTCCAGGTCAGGGCTGCTCCCCAATTCTTTAACCACTGGAATTCTTCTCCCAGCATGCAAGCCAAAGAACCCTTCTTCTCTTCCAAACTACCATTCCTCCCTCAAAGAAAAGCTAATGAATCAGAATAAAACTGAGCAGGGCATGAGGAGGCCCTGGGGGGGACTGCTCATGGCCAGTGAAATCCTGCTAGGATTCATGACAGTTCCAGGCTTTGCCTTAAACAGGAGACCACAGCAGCAAGTGGCACCTACAGGTGTGTCCTGGCTTCATTAGGATAGAATCATAGAATCAGTTTTCTATTCAGGAAAGCTGCAGTATTGAGAAGACCACAGCACTTGAGTCAATGGGAACAAAGTTGATAAGACACTTTCAGTTTTGGCCAGCAGGTTGCCATAATGATCAAGGTCTTCAGCAATTTTGAGTTAACCAGATGCAGAAGCTAGAAGGTACGAAAGCCAAGGCAGACGACACAAGCTGCCCAACAGTAGTCTATACCATAAACATCACACTCACTAGAAATTGGGTAGTTGGCTGGAAATAGCCATCTTTCCTTGATGGTCATAATCTTTGCAGGATCTCACCTATTGTTCTGCTCCAGCACCCTAGTTCTCCATTTGTTGACTATTACACTCTTGTTGGAGCTGTGGCACTCGCTGTGTTTGACATCTAGCATTCATTGTTAGGAGTGCACAGCTTGCAACAACTATATGGGCCACGTATAAAGTGGTAAATTTTCTATTAATATGGCTATTAATATTAGTTTCTTTTTATTATTTTGTCAAATCTGTTTTTATTTCAACCCATAGATCTCCTTTCCTTTTCCCAATTCCTCTCCTTGGGTGCAGAGAGGTCATTGGGTGGTGGAACAACTGCCTAAATGAAGAATAGGCTGCCTAAAGAAGGATGTTATTTTGTTACACCAACTGCTGCTTTGTTATTTTCCCCACATTTGAAAATGAAAACAACTTTTAATCAAGAAGAGAAAGCAAGGCTGAGAAACAGGCAAGATTTTTGGTTTTGTCTTTGGTGGGAGGGATGGCACAGGAAGTAAGTTTGCAGCTTTTTGTTCTCCCTCAAGATTCTTCCCACATAATTAGCCCTCTTGCCACTGTGAAACTATTCAATATATACCTTCCCCCTAGTGAGCAGCCCCATCTAACCACAGCAGTCAAGTAATGAATAACACTTTTATTGTCCATGCTTACATTTTCCATCTTCAGCAGAGCAGATATTATATTTCCATCCAATTTTCCAACCACTGTTCTCCCATCCATGACAGACATAAAAAGAAGACAGTTAACTCATACCTTTTCTGAAGTCACCTCATTTTAAAGCTTGGTATCTAGATTCTAAAGAGTCTTGTTATAGTCCTCTGAAGAGTGAGGGAGAAAAAGCATCAAATGAATAATTCTATTTATTGTGCCATTTATGAGGCTTTGATACCAATAATACAATTCTGTCCCCAAATACTCAGTTGTTCTTGGGATGATTGACTTAAGTGTGAGTACTCCTACTTAATGGTTTCTTTTCTTCCCACAGGGGCAGCAGAAATTGAAAAATTCGAGGGTCAGGAAAAACAAATGGAGAAAATTATTTCTAAGTATAATGTCTGCAGTTAATAGCTAATAGCAAGGTTAACACTATGGGGATTATGAAGCTTACATTGCAGAAAAGCAAAATAAAACACCCAAAAAGGCATAGTTTTTAACCCACCCCCTTCATCCCTTTTAAAATGTATATAATAATTTCTCTCAACTGGGTTAACAGAGCTCCAAATTAAGTCTAAAAGATATTCTTTATTTTCCTTCACTTCTGTTTGTGAGCTCACTTTAACATCAAGGTAAAACACAAGCAGCTGAAGAGTTGTCTGAGGATCACTAGAGGATGGGAAGATTTTAGAGAAATGCAGCATTCAAAAAAGGTATCAGTAGGTAAGAATTAGCATCAATATCCTTCACTGCTTGTATCACCTGCTCACAGTCTCACAGCACTGTAAATTATGACCAGGTTTGCATAATAGGAAACTGGGACACTGCTGATTTAAGCTTAATTCACACACTGACACAGCACGTTATAGATTTTATCATCTGTTGAATCAACCAGACACCTCCCTCCCAGAGGAAAAAAAAAACAACAACAACAAAAAACCATGAGTTAAAGAGATAAGAATAGCGATACTGGGCTAGAGTGCTGTATCCTCCAGCTCATTATCCTTTCTTGGACAGAAATCAGTAATAGATGCTGAAGTCAGACCATAAGAACAGCGATGTTTTGCCAGAACGCACTCCCAGTGGTCAGCAGCTTTAGGACTTCTCAAACCAGAAGTGTATGCTTCTGTATCGTAGCTGCTAATGAAATACCATTATATGAGCTTGTCTGCTTGCTTTTTGTACCTGGGTAGAGTTTTGGTCCCACTCTGTGGCAAAGGCTGCCAGTGCTTAACTATGGATTATGGAAGAAAATACCTCTGCCTATTCTGAACTTTTGAACCTGTTATTTCACTTGGCATCATGCAACAGAAGAAGTAGAGAAAATAGTGAATGATTGTTTCTTGTCTACCTTATCTACTGCTCTTTATTAGATAGATCTCTAGCATATTCCTTCCTCCAAGTCAATTCTTTACCATCCTGAAGAGCTATCTATTTAGTCATGCATTGAAAGGAAGCTATTCTGCATCTCTGATCATCACTGCCCTCCTTCTAAGTATATTTTCTCTTTACTCTTCCTTTTTGAGAATGGAGGATTCATGAAGTGGGCACACCATTGGATCTTGTAGTGGCACAACTGTGTTTCCCATTTTTCTACTCTATTCCTTTCCTAACACCACCTAATACACCTTTTGCCTCTTTGACCCTCACTGCACTCAACTAACATTTTCATGAAACTGTCCAAAACAACCTTAAGATCTTTTGTGATTACTAATAACTATTTTACAGCCTATCACTGTATATGCGAAATTTAAGGCTGTTCTCCAAAGCACATTGCTTTGCTTTTATTAACAGTGTCAGGTGGCATTTTATCACCTAGTTATGAAGTGCAATCTTTCTACAGCATTTTGAAATAAGCTGTTTCTCCTCTGAAGCTTCATTTCATTATCACGATCTTTCAGTACTTAAGGGGGGCTTATAAGAAAGATGTGTCTACTTTTCACTACACTTCCTACAGTTTTTCTGATACAGAGTTAGTGGCCACTAATTCCTAGACCCTCCTTAAAATTTATTTTATATACGGAAGTTACATTTGCCACTTTTTAATCTCTCTGGTACCAAGGCAGTTTTAGGTGCTATATTATAGAACTGATACAGTTCTACTTCTCTACACTAAATGTTGATGCAAAGACCATGAACTAATCCAAGCACTGGCTCAGCATAAAATAATCCATGAATTAAGATGTAATCCACATGCCATGATCAGTCCTTGGCAAAAATGAGAGAAGACATACATCTAACTCTTGGTCTATGGCCTTTTTGCCTTTAAAAGCGATAGCCATACCAGTAACTCCCCTTAGGTTAAGCACAATTAGGAGCTGGCAAAAAAAAGTTCTTCTGTCCATGTGGTTTGTATCTAGTCCTTAAGCAAAACACGCTACAGTAGCAAATGGATTTTTTGGCCAGCGTTTGCACTGGAGCTGTACTGCTGTTGCCACATCAGCAAAAAAGGGCTCTCACTCCTCCCTGACATTTCTATGCCAACACAACTTTTAAAGTGTAGGCTGGGCCTACATTTTAGTACTTCCTCATGGCTGTCCCAAGGGCCACAGCAAAATCTCAGCTCTACACACCTATCCCCAGTTTTGGTTATCTTCCTGCATCTTTCCCTCTACCCGTGCTTTCAAAGGAAACCAGCCTCATCTGCTTAAATATCTGTCTCCCACTGTGCCCACACTGGACACGTACCACCAGCAGATGGGGGAAAGACAGTGGGGTATGGATCATATATCGGGATATTCACTGGTGAGACAGAGGTGAAAGCTTCTCAAGGATGTTTAATTCATGAGTCATCACCATCATTAAGAACTCAAATCTTCCTGTGAATTCAAAATGTGAATAACTAATTGAATTAATTAAACAATGTCTCCTTTTGTGTAATAAATAATAAAAAAATAAATTGTATCTAAGTGAGCATACTGTCATAAAGCAATTTTAAAGGAGTCATTGCTCCTGTCCACAAGGGAATCTATCTCCAGATGGAATTTACTCCTTTATGGGGATCTTATTTCTCTGTAACATCAGAAGCAAAATCTCTGTATTCTGTGATTCTGCAAAGATTTATTCACAGCCATTCTTCTGGTAAGATAGTTGAATTTTGTGGTAATATGTAGACAAGGTCAGTTTCTGGCTAAAACTAATGCATTACTGTAGATTATTCCTATCCTTAGC
The DNA here is from genome assembly GCF_000695765.1 of Mesitornis unicolor. NCBI lineage: Eukaryota > Metazoa > Chordata > Aves > Mesitornithiformes > Mesitornithidae > Mesitornis > Mesitornis unicolor. The sequence goes on along the minus strand of NW_010162167.1, from coordinate 32,912 downwards.
CAGTATCATATAACATAAATGCATTAGGACATTTTCCTGGACTACGACATTTTTATATGTACTGGAACAACTACAGAATAAATAAATGGAAAGGCATTCCCTGTGGCTGACCTGCAATTTGGAGTTCTCTCTCAACTCCTTGAGCTTCATTTTCAGTGTATAAAAAAAATAAGTCCAAGCTTCCCTGAAGTTATTAATTCCCTGGAGATATTCAAGGTCAGGCTTGATGGGGCTCTGAGCAACTTGATCTAGTAACATTCCCCCTGCTTATTGCAGGGGGCTTGGACTGGATTATCTTTAAAGGTCCCTTCCAACCTAATACATCCTATGATTCTATGATTCATCAAAACTATTCAACTGTCATTTCCTCTTATGTTCAACTATGGCTACTTATCTGAAAGAATTACAGTGTGCAATGTGCCTTCACAAACACCCACATCTTGATGCATCCTCCATTCACATCTGTATTTTGTAGCTATGTTGTATAGATCCCTGTCAGGTCTAACACTATTTTCAGCTTCCAGCCTTTGTCACCTGCCTTCTTCCTCCTCCACCTTCCCCAAAAGAAGGAAAATTTAAGATGAAAGTCAAGGCATGCTTCAGTAGGCTCCTGTGGCTCACCTCTGCCTGGAAGAATGCACCACACAGGGGCAAGTTCTGGATACTTCAACACCAGATCACAAGAGTGTGAGAGAGAGCATGCGACCAAAACACTGTGTTTAATGCAATGGCATGCTTTGCTCCTTCAGTGTTTCCCAAATGCTGTTTCCCAAATGCTGTTTCCCAGAGCCCAAGGTACAGAGCAGGTGGCCAACATCAAGCAAATGGACAGCAACTCCCCCAGAGCACAGCAGTGCAGGATGTGCATCGGGTCGCTGCGGTATCTCCAGCTGTACAAGAGGGAACCAGCTCACTTGACAAACATTGCAAAATTTGGAGAGGAGCATATGGTGCTTCAAGTATTATCCACACAGGTGGTACAACTCTTATTCTCCCTCAGGATTTCAAGTCTTTAAGAGCATAAGTTTCATCTTGGGAACATCATAGAAATATTGAGCTATAGTGACTGGAGCAAAACATTAGTTTAAGGGCATGAAATTAGAGATATTTGTGAGAATGAGTTGACAGGATGCTGTGATAGGTTATAAAAACCCAAATAGATAAGTAAATATCTCTGAGGGAAGGTTGGGAGAACAGGGTGGGAGATTGCAGCTAGGTAGATGCCTTAGTCCAAATGTCAAGAAACTTGCAGATGTTTCAGGGCCTGTTTCAATATGCAGAGCTTGAGTTAAGAGTCTATATAACAGATGGCAGTTTCCAAATCACTAAACATTATTATTTGGCAACAAACTTATGCTCTCTCAACCATTTCTCAAGGGATTCTTGCCAGAAACTGCTGTGAAAGTGATGTGTATTTTGTAACATTCAATTGCAGAGTTTCTAAACCGACAAGCAGAGCTCCATATAACTGTGGACACAGATACATATTTAAATAAAAGTTCTAAAGTAAACTTGGCATACATCAGCCTGAGTCAGAGAAACCAACACTGGAGTCCAGAGGTCCACCATTTTCTGTGTATTTCTGGATGATTTATGCTTGCACTTCGCTATCTTCTAACAGATCAAATAATTTTTCTGTTTTTTGGTAGATTTTTAGGAAATTTAATAAATATTACAGGGGAATTAATTCTTAACATCAATGTCTGGCACTGAAAGTGACTTTCTCTTTTAAGATATCAATGAAAAAACAACCAAACCATACTTACAGGTTGATTCCAACGCTACTATGAGTATTGCACATCTGACTCAACAAATAGATACAGGCTCAGAAGACCAGAGACACAAAAGGATTCAGGTACCCAAACGCTTCCTGATTTCATTTAGTCTGAGTTTGCTGAGATTTAGGTACCGAAACACTTTACAGGATCTGGCCCTGTGTATCTTTTCAAGGCTGTTGGAGGAATTACTCTCAGGGGCAGGATTAAGAAGTCCCAGCACCAGTCTCACCCTCAGTTTATTAGGCTATAACCCTTTCTCGATTGCATCAACAGAGTTAACAGAAATAGCAAACACCCTTTCTGTGATAAGGCTCTTTTCATAGCAGCCTCCCAGAGAGTCATGGTGACTACTCCACAGAGCTAATAATAGACAACATTCCTGCAGGGACATAATTCATGGGGCTGCACGCACAAGGCATGCACCAAAACCTCATAAAGCACCAAATGAACCATGCTCTGAATAAAAACAAACAAGCTGCACGCACTGCACAGCAAAATATTCAGTACAAACTATCTGCATAGCAGCTGCACATCTTAAACTGAAAAGGAGAGAGAAATGGTAGAGGGTAAGCAATAGCCAAATGATTGTGTATTGCATCTTGGGCAATGAGCTTGCAATTTTTGCTTCTGTGGTAACTCCTGCCTATTAAGCATTTTATTCCTATCCTTTAAGGGCTGTTGACTAGAAGGAGAAGGAAAAATATGAAAAACAAAACCAGAGACTATTTATAAGAGTTCAGTATGGTCTACTTAAATCTGGAAAGAGGAAATACGGAAAAGGGGAAAGAATGGCTTAACTTAAATGAAAACAAACCTTTACAGTCAAAGCACCTCTCTTTCAGAAGGAATATCCTCTTTCCTCCCTCCCCTGTACAGTGCCATGCAGTTTATCAAGTGAAAGCCTACTGGATGAAATGCTTCTTTCTCAGCAATATGCCAGTGATATCTAGAACCACTCATAACAGAAAACAAAGTCTGCAACTATCTTTTGTAAACAAAGTCGTTGCTTGTAGGCACATACGTATCTAGAAAGTGATAAATTCTTTCAGTGTTGCCCTTTAAATTGTCATTTTTGGCACAAACTTGCATTTTTTAAGAAAACATAAACAAGGTATCATGTTACACAGAAGAAAGACAACATGTTATGAGCTGGAAAAATACTCTCTTTCCTCCAGGTTTTTTCTATCAAAACAGGACAACAGAGCTTTGCAGCCTTGATATTGTACACTTACATCAAGGTGACTGCTATTATATCCTGTTCACTGTGCTGGGTACAATCATGAACCTACTCCATCAGTATAGATGGTAGTAATAGTCTAGGAAAGGAAACAGTTAAAAACCACTGATCTAAACTACAGTCACAAATAGAGAAGACAACCCTTGTGGATAATTTGCATATAGAAACCTCTTGTATTTTGCTCTTAAAGTTCATGTTTTTCTCTATTTGCTTTATGCATACTGCATTATTATTTCGATCTGGTGATGATTCATAGGCAAAAAAAAAAGTTTTGGCTGATTCAAGGAACAACAAATCTATTACACGGGTAGCATCACAGCCTAATCTCCTTTGCAAGAGTACATGGAGTGAAATCCTGTCCCTACGGAAATGTACAGGAGTCTGTCATTGATTTCAATAGAGAGAGCATTTCAGCCATCAACTGAAGGTATTTCTAAATGGTGAGACAAGGCAGCCACAATAAAAAGTATACTAGTTAACATCAAACAGTGGTCACACAGAAGAATTAATTGTTCATATAGTTTTGCTGTTTAAGGGGCTTGCAGTGAAGGCATATTAAATACATTTCCAAAGTCAAGCGTTACGAGCTCTCCTGTAACTCTGTAGATGCTCTGACATACAATTCTGCACAAACTCTTTGTGATCTCTCCTTCTCCTGTAATGTTTATAATGTGTCCCATTAGCAGAATGTCCAGCAACTCCAGAGACAAACATTTTTTGACTTGACTTTGTAGAGAAGCAGAGAGCAACAGACATGATATACTCCCTAATCTTGCGAAGCTTTCTCCTCCTCTGTACTGTGTTCAAGTAGTGATGCCCATGCATCTCTACTGGTATTTCACCTTGCTCCTGAGCTTCAGCTAGAAGGAATATCAGCAATAATTCTGCTTGTAGTGACCTCACTTCTATTTTGTATTTTTTATTTAGGACTGATTCTTTTTCCCAGCAAGTAGGAACCAAAACAAAATATTGACTCACGGGCTAAAATTGATCCCCAAGGGCAAGGCAACCTTTGAAAGGGATAAGTGTTTTTGTTCCATGAGGCAGACTGCATAATCTCTAGTACATTCTCTTGCTAAGTAACATGTTCCACTTTAAGAGAGAAGCAGCATAAAAACATCTCACCTTTTTTCATCACTACGCATTTTTACAGTTGTTCTGTTGCTGCTTCAGATATTGTGAAATGAGCCAGTTCAGTCAAATGCTGCTTCAGTCTGCATGAAAACAGCCATGAGAAATTCAATGCCTTTCTAGCCTTTCCAATCCAAACTCCCATCAGCCATCATTCCATCTCTTCACAAACAGCATCCAGATGTTAATAAACATCTCAAACTTACTGTTTTTCAATGGTACAACCTTTTCCTAGTCAGTTTTTTCTATCATCTATTTGTCCACCCTGCAGCCGTTGTTATTTGCTCAAATTTCCAGCCTACCACAAAATATGCTGTATGAGTGTCAACAGATGAATTCCTTTAATAGGAACCAAAACAACATTATTTGCTTCAAATCTAGGGAAATATAACCTGCATTTAAATTTATGCTCATTGGAGCTTCCACTAATATTTTTCTGGATGGGAATTTAATGTGGAGTGTTCCAGTTGGTGTTCAAAACTGAACTTTTCAGAGTTCACAATAACAAAGAAACTGAGGATCTTTTATTTTTTTTTAAATGTGCTTCATTCAGGAGAAAATAGGTCCCCAAATCATGAACTATGGATTGTAAATCAACACAGGTCCGATAAGGCTGACAAGTGACAAAAGTAGAATATGCAGCACCTTGCACAGTGTTTGCAACATCACTTGAACACATCAATACCTCTACTTTTAAAAAAACCCAAACATTTTGACTTAAATTTCTGGGCATGGTGATCTCAAGTAGAGACAGGAATTTTAATAGATATATGGGAAATATTAAAATATATTACAATGTGTTTGCCACAGTTTCCATAATTATGTGTAAAGTGATAAACAGTTGTTTTCAACCCAAGTTCAGTGGAATCTGGAGGCTTGCAGACTACTTCTAAGAGGTCTGTTTAAAGTAATGAATAAAAGCAAAGGCATCTTTTCTGGGTTTAGTTCTGCTAGGCAATCGTCCCCATCACTACTGATCAAAAGTCCTTGAAATGATTGGTATAACCTAAAGGAGAATTAGTTAGTTTACTTTCTCCATGGACCTGACAACAACAAAAATTGGCAAAAAGTACTGCTAAAAACTAATGGCCTATTTCCAGAGTTTTGGGACTGAGGCTGAAACATGGGGGAGCTCTCCCAGCAATGTATTACCTTCTCAGGAAGCTTCCTGCAGGGAAACTGAAAGACTCCAGGTTGAAAGCAAGTCTGAGGAACCACAGAATTTCTCAGGCAATCTGAAAACTGCGGATACCAGAGACATTGCACCTGCGCTGCCCACAGGGATGCTCGCTGCTGCTCACGGTCCCACCTGCTGTCTGCTCCCTAGGAGGACTCCCATGCTGTGTGCTATCACTGGCAGCTTACAGCCTCTGAGATGGTCTCTTTTCCAACTCAAATGGGTTTAAACTGTTTTGGGGTTACCAAAATGTTTAAGAGAGCCCACCAGTAGCCTGCATGGGTACAGGGCCAGAAAAAATTTGGGCAGAGTAAAATCCAAGAAGAAGGAATTCATGGTTCAGCTTTTCTGGTTTTACTTCTGCAAGGACTTTGCAAACAAAAGTGAGAAAAATTTAAATGAAAGGGAATTATGTAGAAAATGAGAATTATCATTACAGTCAGCCTCTGGAGTCTTCTGTAAAGTTCAAGACCTGTGGGCTAAATTTTGCATCAACACAGTCCTTGGCTCAAACAAGCTCCAATCCAAACAAATAAGAGAGGAAGGGAAGAAAGAAAAACAGGGCCAAGAAAGCTAAGCCAAGGTAGTGACGGTGCTGTCTTTGAGCACAAGCCCTATGCTCTGCTCCAGAGCAGCAAAGCAGAAGAAAAATCCACAGAAAATGTCTTTGCTACAATCCCCTGCTCATGCCACAGTTTCAGGGTTGCTATTTGTTTCCCTATCAGAGTACCTAATTTTCCTCAGAAACTTAGATTACTTCCTCTCCGTAAGAGAAAAACTTGTCGGGAACATGAAAAGAAATTGCAACTTATATGCAGTAGATGCTCTGACAGGCTAAACAAAAGTCAGTTGTGATATGCGTGTGATTACAGGAAAGGCCTCTATTAGTTTGGTTTGTATTCAAATAATCTGTGGTCCACAGTTGAATATTTGTTCAAAGAAATAATGGGTTTAAAGTGATCACTGACTGCATGCTCAAAGGACCAGATGCTCCTCTTGCTTGCAGTCTCAAAAGTCTGTTCTTTCCAGGTCTTTATAGAACAGAATCAGATACAGAGTCTGATTCTGTTCACTTCCTTTCCAATTACAAGACCTTCTGCAAACTTGATCATTTATAGCAAAGAAACAGCTCCAAAGGAACCCCTAACAAGTATTGAGAGATGATAAGCAACACCAGTAAAAATACTCAGAGGCAAGCTCCGGATTTCACTTCAGCTAATAGGAAACACGGAGCTTTTGTTGTCAAATTAGCACCAAAAACATGGCAAACCCATAGAAACACAGCAAGATTGATAAGATGCTCACTAACTCCATGGAATCATGGCCATAAACAGGGCTAACTCAGATCTTCTCAACAAAATAGGCAAAATTGGATTTTGCCTTATGGAATAAATAAGGAACTTATAAGGAACAACTGAAGGTTGAGCTGTTCCTACCACAGGAAGGACAAAAGTAAAAAGGTGCAGAGGTGAGATGCAGAGCCAGAGTGAGACCTGTGAACCTTTGAAATTTGGTTATCTGCTGTGCTAAGAACATAAGGGGAAAGCTAGTGGTCCATAACCATGAGTCACACCTCAGATGCCCTATTGCCCTTCCCTCAGCACAAGCAACCTGGCCTTTGAGGGCTCCCAAGCAAACAAACTAAGCTTTTTTAATTATTATTATTTTCTGCTGCCCTGATATTTCAAGAGAAGGTCCTGGCTACCTCTATATATGGCATCTCTGTGAGATGGTTTCTGCAATGAGAACCAAGGACATCCATTAGAGGATTTTTAAAATATCTTGAGGTATCTATCCAGTTTTTAACCATTACAGGAAACATGATTATTTTGATGACCCAGATACATTCCACTGCATTACAACAGTAGTATTATATCACAGTTTGAGAACTTCTTTCATACACCACCCTTAGTCCCAATTAAATGCAACCTCAGGGACAGACTGGGATCAATCCAATTGGATGGATCAACTATTGGGATGGATCAACGTGTTCCACTGTGTACCATCAGTTAAGTCCATTTTGGTGCAAGGCATAATTGAAATACCAAGGTAAGACAAACTTAGAAGCAAAATATTAAGATAATTAGTTGCTATGGTGACTCAACACAAAACATTTCCCAATACTACACGTAACACATGTTCATGCCTAGGATTTTCTTGTTTGGGGTGGAAGTAGAGTAGATGCTCTCCACATCATGCAGAGATCTTTTCTGAGAGTGCTCCAGAAGAGCCCATCCATTCACTTATTAGAAAGGTTTTAAGGATATAGCAAATCTGGCATAATATCAGGTTAAAATTCAGGATCACAGTCACACCAGGACTAACCAGTGCCAAAAGCCACATAAGAATTTAGTACAAAAATCTAGCAATTCAATACTCATTTCACAAAATGCTACCACCTGGAGTGAGCACAAATTGAAAACCAAGTCACTTAGATTGGAAAATTCATATATTTAAAAAAAAAAAAAATCCCAATCCACCATGATTTGATCAGTTTGCTGTTGGCGTATTTACCAGAAGATGTTTGCCAAGAAATTTTAAGCCAGTGTAGTCAGAAAACTGTTTACTAAGCTTATTCACAGAGTTACTCTCTTACACACAACTATAGTGGGCCTGACACTGAGATATCAGTTCAATCACATACTTTAAAAAAACCCCAAACATTTCTCTAGATCTTCAGTGGCAACACTTGGTATAGCCCCTCCTGGTACCGCCTTTCTAGTGCTTGCTGAGCACTGATTGAATCTTGTTTACGGGAGAAGTATTCTACACCAGCAGGAAAAGACACTTTTTAATAAATCAGTAGTTGGCCTGCTGTGTTCTGCATGTGAAGTTGTTAAGCCAGTTCTCTCCCTGGTCTGTATTATCTATTTTTTATAAATTATTTATGAGGGTTGGTTTTTTTTAATAGCATGCAGTAATTCTACAAAGGATCATATAAAATATTTATGAGGTTTAGAGAAAATACACCTGCTGTGTGGATGAGTTACCAACCAAGTCTTACCTCAGTTGGACTGGATTTATTTATTTTGGCTCTGTTTTTATAAAGTTTTGTAATAATTCCCACTCTAAACCACATAATCTGCTAACTAACGAAGTTAAGAAACTAATGTCAATGAAGTCTGTTCAAAGCTTTCACTTCTACTCATTTGACCCCTCCAGATATTCATAGATCACAAATCCTGATGTGACCAGAGCGAGATGGCATGAGTATGCCTAACTCATTGTACTAGTGGTTTTGCAGGAGATTACTCAGACAGTAAAGAGCATATATTAAAGAAGTTTTCTTCTTGCTTGCACTGAAAGAAACAAAACAGCACCTAAAATGGACCCAAAATTATTTAATTTGATGTCTTCTCTTTGTAAAAAGGCCAATATTACATAAATAAACAAACTATGTCATTGAGTGCATGTATAAAGATACCATGAGACAATGACACAAATGAGTGAGTTTTGCCAGACCCAAGTTTTCATCTCTGCATATCACTGCTCCCAAAGGGGAACAACTGTGCAGTTATCATTCCATTAGGATGATGCATTGCTTTTGCTCGTTCTAGAAAGTGAGAAACTAGAAACTTCACCAATTGAAAAGTTTTACTCATAAAAAGCGCTCATTTCTTTTGTCCACTTCATATTAGAATGAAGAGCTTCCATTAGCCAAGGGCTTATCAGTACTTCTTGCTGAACTGATGTGTTAGGACCAATGCCTTTGGTATCCTTTTTCTTATCATCTGAAACAGTTAAGTTCTTTTAACCTCTGATATTTCACATTTGTTTCCAACAAAGAAAACCCTTATATGCATCACTGCATTAGAACAACAGAAGTGTCCTAGCAGCATGGTGTTAAGAGGGCGATCATTATCTTGTAACATTTGGTTTAGTGGTTCAGAAAAATTATGACTAACATAATTGCATAATGATGCTAAATAAAATAAATTAAAGTTTTCTAACAATGTTTTTGGAATAGATCCTGAAAAGGCTGTTAATGAGTGACCTGCAATTTCTGAGGAGCTGGGGGAGTAGACTCACACTAGGTGCTTGTGTTAGGCAATGGAAGGACAAGAAAGACAAAATGCAGCCTTCAGCAAGCCATGCATCACTACTGATGAGTGCAGAGCCACAAATATACCAACCCCACGGACAACAGTGGGAAGACAACAGAAACGCTGGTGAGCAAGTTGTAGCCCAGCAATGCACAACTCCCTGGCAGGCTACATGGTTTAATCTGGTGCTGGACAGGGTTACGGGGCACGATCAGTCTGCAAATACGCTGCATAGCCATTGCTTTCCATCCACACCAGTGTCTCCAATGCCATAGGAAAAGAGAATTACTTCTGTCAGGTTACAGGACAGAAAACTTCATGGACCATTTCTAGACCATTTGATCTGAGTGGACATCTTTTTATGGATAACACATTGAGTGAGATGAAAGAATAAAACCCTCTGTGTGCTACTCGCCTGCTCTTGAATTTTAAGCTTATAAACAGACTTCAACTTACAAACGCTCTCCACACACTAATTCTGGGAAAGACTTTTAGAATATCGGTCAGCAGTTGTGGTGGAAGTACAGATGAGTCACACTTTTTATTGGTTGTATAAACTTTCATTTCTATTAAACTATTTTCTGAACATGCACTTCATTATATTTTTTTTCTACTTGCTGATGTTGATTTGGCATTGGTTTTGTCTGTACCAGAACAACAGTGGCTGCTATTTTCATGGCAAGTTTTGTTTTCACATTTTTGGTAACAACAGAAAAAAATACTGGTTTCCTAGCACTAATCACCCCAATTTATCATGATTCCAAAGCTAACAAGTTGTGGCTTCTCTGTGGGTACAGTTAAGCATATGCTTTTCAGCTAAGCATAATATTCATCCTGCCTCCCAGCTGGATTTCACTTACAATGTACACCACCTAAATCTAGAACAGCTCCCTGTAACCATGATCAGAATTCAGCCCAGACAGTTAATTCAGGAAAGGAGCATAAACATACCAGGATAGTATTTGATGTGCCGAGGACAGCATCATTATAACATACTAACATGCTAAATATGGTGAGACGGAACCTGCAAGTAGGTAAAGACTTTCCACTTCATGCTGCTTTGATGAAGCTTGGCATATACGAGTAAAGAGATATGGCAGACAAAGTGTATGGTTAGGTCACCCTCCATATGTGGCTAAGCTGATCCAACAAGGCCTAATGTCCTTACTGAGGACGCTAAGCATGGGACACTGATGCAGGGATGAGGACTGACAGCTCAGTTGTCCTAAAAGTCTCCTCTGTATCCACTCCAGGCAGCAACATGCTGCTCACAGCAGCCCACAGAGTTGAGGTGGGACAGAGGATCCCAGCTGACCTGATCCAGCCCTCCACCTCACTCTGCTTGAGTGCCACCATGCTGCCCAGGGCAATGCCTGGCCTGAGAAGACTCAAGGTCATTTCTTTCCCCTCTGTGGAGAATGCTGCTGCTCACCATCATACTGGCCAGTGTGAAAAGTGATTGCAATAAAGACAGCAAAGGATGGTGTCCTTATGAGAAACAGTCTAACCTACATTAGTGTTGTGAAGGATTTGTTAGTTTGCACAGAGCAATGAGAACTGAAGCCATTTCTCCAACTTTTCCATCCCTTTATGTTCCACATTACCCAAGAAGTGTATTCCACTGTCTGTAGTCACCTAGCACTAAATTTAGGTGATGCACCAGCTCTTGAACTTCCAACGCTGTCCCAAAGCATTTAAAAGGTATCATCTGCTCCTCACTGTGCCATAAAGACATGCCACACGTATCCATATCTACCCTTGCCCCACTGCATAGTTTGAAGTTACTCTTGAAACATAGTGCACTGCCTGCCTTTGACTTCGCTCATGCTTGAGGAGGACCAGCTCATCACCTGGTGTGGGGCTGATAATTTCTCTCTTCCAGGAGTGCAGCTTCCCCACTGCAGCACAACCAGGCCTCAGCTCTGGGTTTTTTTTAACCTAATATTTTCTTTAAATATTTGTAGAATGATTATAGAGCACAGAGAAAGGGTAGGACTATTGCTTTCCTTCCCTTCAGCCAGGAGGCCAACTTATCTCAGTGTCTTTTACCAGAAATTGGGGCTAAAAACTATGTACTTGTAAGCTGATTTTAAACTTTGGAGGCAATTAACTTAGAAATGCATTAAATCTGGGTATTTTAATCCCTTGTCTGCCTGACACTCTTGGAGCACTCCTATAGTTTTTCAAGGCTGAGCCCTTAAGCCTCCACTAACTACACTGGATATTGCATGTGATATTTTGAGTATTTTATCTATTTAAGTGTCTTTAGACTTTCCAAAATAGCTGGAAATAAGAAATTAATCTTAGATGCAAGATAATGAATAAATATCCAGACTTATGAACTACAAGATTTGGTAACAATTTTAGAAGGAATCACAAGAGTTTGAAGCAAAACAAAGCTTATTCGTCCTCTCCATGCTCATCAGCTGGGGCCACTGTGATTACACTGGAGAATGAGTAGGGATGGAAAAACCAGAGAGCTCTCAGTATTATCATGGGGCTAACCAAAAAGGGAGCCCAATTACTGTGCAAATTTAACCATTACAGCCCCTTCCCTCTTTCATTCACTCTAACTGGTAATGTGTCACCACCCAAGAATGAAACTGTCCGACAAGTATGTCACATACTAATAGAGGAATTCATATGTCTCCATCATCTCTAGCCTCCTATTTTAGACGGCTGGTTTTAGCTTTTTCCCTTCACCCACTTTTTCAGTAATACTTGTCCCTATTTTTTCCTTTTCCAGTTTTTTGAGCCTATTTCAACAAAAACACTTTCCATTCTCTTCCCCTTGCCTCTTGTACACCTACCTCTTTGTGCTTGTTCCTCCTGATACAGTTCCTACAGTTTTCCCTAAAACAGGCTGGCTCGAACCAAGTAAAGCAGCATTGCCTTAAACACAAAGACAATGTTTAATGAACTAAATGGACAGTAGGTGAACTCCAAGGAGATGAAATTGCAGCTACACAGCCCACACTGAGGAATGTCTCCAAATACTCATGAATAAACAAGATGTAAGAGAAGCAAGGGTATTCAGTCATGAAGATGGATGAAGTAACAGTTTCTTCTTCTCAACTGCCTGGCATTTAAATATATCAGTGAGATGGCAGCAAGCCTTAGCTTTAGTACAACTTGAGCCTGCAAGTATAACAGTTTGCATCTCTGCCTTGTGGGTGCCACATTTAGGCCTTGTCAAATAGTAGTGTGGGAATGTTTACAGAGTTTTGCCTCCAGAGTGAAGGAAGCAAATAATTGCAGGCAATTGTCAGAGACATTCCAGGGTTACACTAGTAAACTCACATAATAATAGTATTTGCTGCTCTTCTTTCTCTAAACGGATACCAATTAGCCTTGCACTTTGCTGACAAAACCTTTCTTGTACTGCTCAAAAGAACATCTTTGAACACACTTCTTGTGTGAAGTAACACAACTCTTCAGCATATTGTAACTGTGCCTCACATGAGTCACAGCAGCTGGGTAAAAGGTAAAGACTCAGCACTGACATTTTGTCTTCTGTGACAGTTAAGCAGTTATGAACATGGACAAAGCAAAAGTCACGAAATTAAGGCAGTGAACTTGCCATCTTGCCAAAATCCAAATGGATTAAGCTTTTTTTCTCGGAATATGACTTAACAGAGATATATGGATTCAATTAGACCTTGCTCAATATGACTGGTGCATAATTTACCTTTATGTTAAGCTGCCTTACAAATCAGATAGCTTTACAGTCATCTGTCTGCGAGTACCTTAGCTGCTATTCCGACTGCCTGCCACCTTGTTTTGTCTACTTATGCAGTGAGACACAATGGACGGGTGGTTTTTTTCAATTTAAGTCCTTTAATTTTTGCTTTGGGAAGAAATTCAATGAATTTTCCTGTCCTTCTTCCCCTGCAGCAACTATTAGAGAGAAGAATGAGAATATAAGAACAGCAGAAAGAGGAAGAAAAAGAAAGTGAATGTCTCCAGCATGTCCTCATACCTTTAACTTGCCAAGAAGGATAACTATTTCCAATTCATTTCCCTCCTCCAGTCTCAACCACTCCATGGGAGAGCAGATGGTAACTGGCTGAAGGCAGCAAGAGGTAGACCATGAGCAGCTGCAGTAGGAGACCTGGCAGTGTCTGAAAGGTCAGAAAGGTTTTCTGTCTCAGCAAGTTAGGAGTTGTGACATAAAGCCAAGCTATTTCCTTCTCCCACTTCACTGCTTACAAGGAAGCGCTATCCTCAATCCACTCTACATCAATCTCTGGGAGAAGTGTTTTTCTCCATTGATTCTCCAGAAGTGTCCATTTGTGGCCATATTGAAATACCACTCATGCAATTCATGCACGCTAGCGTTAGTCACTGTCCTTTCTTTTGATCTCCAATTGACGTGAGAAAAGTGAATGAGGTAAAGGCACATTCCAAAAAACCATTGTTCACTGAGTGACAAGAGCTTTGGCAAACTGAAGTTGAATGTAAGTTTGGTAGGGTAAGGTTTCTCATGAAGATACTCTACCTGGACATGCACAAAGAGCCATGAAAACAGATTTTGAAACATCTAGAAGCCTTTATAGTAACTTAATCAGTAGTAATAAACAAGACATGACCAGGACATAAGCCTTAATCACTGGCATAGGATAATCCATTAACTGGCTAGCATGGTGCCTGTCATGGTTTTGGCCTTTCTAAACTCAAACTACGCTCAGATAGCATAGGCCAGGGAGCGGTCCTTTTAGAGAATATGGCCAGAGGTACCCTACAGCCGAGGTTGAGGGTATTTAGCCACACAGTTCGAAGCTGGACCGTACCTCTCTCCCACCCCCAAGCCAGAGGCTAACTCATGAGATTTACTAGTACAGACATACACGTAAGCCTCTGGACAGGAACACCACCAAATATGCAAAAACCAAGAACTGTTCCCAAAGAGCAGGGCCTAGTAGTGAGTGATGCAGTATAATGAATCCTCAAACAACCCATGAAACATGTATTCCATGGCATTCTTAGCATGATGATGCTGGCAGTTGAAGAGCTTGTTGTAGGGGAGGGTGTTAGGTTTTTTTTCCCTTTCCCCCTGGACTCCTAAAAAAACCTCCAGGGGACATACCAACACTTTATAGTAAACCTAAACCAACAGGCAATACTTTTTTTTTTTTAAGATGCCTTCCATGGTCCACTTTAAAATGGTTCAGAAATTTCAGAATCAAACTTACAGTTGTGACTTTTCCTGTTAAGTCATTAGATCTACATCACATTACAAACTACCACTTCTGATACGAATTAGGTGTCAGATGTTGCCAACAGTCTGTCCTATAATGAGATTCTTCTCAACCCTGAACTCGGAAGATAGACTGTCAGGCAAAGCACAAATCAACATTACCTGGAGGCAGCAAGCTTTGACCCTTGCATAAAACAAGTGCCTGAGCACTGCTGCCAGCAGGGTGGCCACCACATTGGCAATCCAATTGTGTCAGATCACCTAGTTCAGAGCTTGGCAAACCCAGATCTCTGTGCCTCATGCACCACAGGGTATCTTCTGGTGTTCAAGGCTGCCTGCGAGGACACTTGAATCCGCAGTCTAGCAAAGCTGGCTGTCAAAGAAGATTATCTGGGCGTTTAGCCTACATTTTTCAATCACATTTTTCATGTTTATACTAATTTATGCATATAAATAAGCTATATGTATACATTAGCATTTCTACATTTTAACAGCCAAGTATCTCTGAGTGAATATTAAAGAGATGTTAATAACATGGCAAGGCTAATTAAACATTGAACATGTTGCTATGTAGCTGGCATTTTAAGGAGAACTACAGCTGCTGTGAAGGGATTTCATTTATGTGCAAGAAAATACTCTCTTAAAATAATCAGAGTTATATTATTTGAGAAAAATACAATTTCAAACTATTTCGGCTGTCAAAATAATCAAAAATCTGATGGGAGCAAATAAATTGTACAATTGTACAAGAAAGCTCCAGTTTATAGGAGGAGGTGAGGCTTGTTTCTCTTATGCCCTAGATGATTGTGGCTACACTAACACTGTCTATTTATGATGGGTTTGCATGAAGTAAGCCAGTCTTAAATGGAACAAAAAGAGATAAATACACATATAATAAAACTACAGATATGCTAAGCGTCTCTCAGTTGTCAAATACAGAGATCTCAAATATCATTTAAGAGTTCAGTAAATAGCTACTCTGAATGCTAATAACAAGCAGAGGCAGGCAATTGAAACAAAGACTAAAGCAGCAGACAAGCCATACTGCACTGCCCCAGCTGGCTCTTCTGCTAAGCATCCTGTATCATCATACAAGAGTGTTATTTTCCCATTCTTAATTTATACAGTAGATCAAAGTCTGATACACAATCTTTTCTATGAAATGTGATTGCCCACTCTCTTTAACTTTGTTCATGGAGCATTGCAAAGTTCCTTTTCTTTTTGTACTTTCCCTGTCAATCATTAACCCTTTAATAACATTTTTCAAGATTACATTCCCTTTTTTTTCAAATGTGAAAAACAAGCAAACTTAACTTATCAGATCTTGTATTTCTTCTCAAACATCATAACAGTCCAGTTCTGGGCCCCTCAGTTCAAGAAGGACAGGGAACTGCTGGAGAGAGTCCAGCGTAGGGCTACAAAGATGATCAAGGGAGTGGAGCATCTCCCTTATGAGGAGCGGCTGAGGGAGCTGGGTCTCTTTAGTTTGCAGAAGAGGAGACTGAGGGGAGACCTCATTCATGTTTATAAATATTTAAAGGGTGAGTGTCACGAGGATGGAGCCAGGCTCTTCTCGGTGACAAACAATGATAGGACAAGAGGTAATGGGCACAAGCTGGAACACAGGAGGTTCCACTTAAATTTGAGAAGAAACTTCTTCTCAGTGAGGGTGACAGAGCACTGGAACAGGCTGCCCAGAGAAGTTGTGGAGTCTCCTTCTCTGGAGACATTCAAAACCCGCCTGGACGCCTTCCTGTGCAACCTCATCTAGGTGTTCCTGCTCCGGCAGGGGGATTGGACTAGATGATCTTTTGAGGTCCCTTCCAGTCCCTAACGTTCTGTGATTCTGTGATTCTGTGATTCTGTGAACAGTTATACTGCAGCTGTACAGACCCTGGCATCTCATATTGTGCCTTCTGCTAGTTGTGCAAACACAACTTAAATGTCTGCAACTTAAGAAACTCAGTAGACAAGACAACTACCTCATTTAACGTCTCTAGGTATCATCAGTTCTTCTGGGAAGTAATGGTTAGTAAAATTAAGTATCAAAGGCAGATATGACGGTATCTGTAGAGTACTCATTTCTGATAAATGGCATAGTGGCTACAATAAAATGGAGAATAGTCACAATTTAAAGCCATATTGGTTCTGCAGTTGAAGCCAAATCTAGCCTCTTCAGCTACAGCAACTGTATAAAAAATATTTAAAACCTGCAAAAAGACATTTGAAGCGGGTCCCAGAACCTCACTGTCTTACTGAGACATTCTACACTCTTGAATGATCTTTAAAAAACTGGAATATATCCAAGCAGACTGAGGTACAGCACTCCCAAAACCTAAAAAAATGCCCTTGAAACAAAGATGATGTTGGCACACAACAATTGAGCAAAAGCAGACTTTTGTAGTGGGATAAAACACTGAGCCATTTAGACCAGCAGCAACAAAGATTAGATGCAGCTAATGATGATGTTTTATAAAAACAGAATCAAGCAGGTCATACCCCAGCATTTCAACAGCCTTCCCTCTTCCAGACAATCCGTCACCCCTATGATGTAATAGGGAAACATCCAGACAAGAGAAACATTTTCCTATGCTGCTTTTTACTAAGGTCTAAAGAGTCACTGCAGGGTTATTTTCACAGATTGTCTCTCACAGGTCAAAACCCTCTATTTAAGACATGCACTTAAAACAAGTATCTCTGACATATTCCCCAAGGCATCAAAATGTAAGAAAGATTTTGCCAAGATTTAAAAACAAAATTAAAAAAACCCCTACTGAGACTGGATGTCTAGTTAAGTAATAGCCTTGCACAAAAACACTGTCATGAACCCTGCATCACAGGATTGCCCATGCTCCTAAGTTTGCAGTTTTGATTGTTAAGTGAAAGAGATTCTTTAAGGAATCCTTTAAAGTCTTTAAGGAATAAATAATAGTGTGGTGTCCTGGTTTACTGGGACAGAATTTTAAAGTTAGCTTTCTGTTCAGGAAAGATGCATTTGTGCAAGTACTGCAGTGCTCCATTTCATGGGAACAAAGTGATAAGACACTTTGTTTTACTTTTCAGCTGGCACTGGTATGTGATGATCAAGGTCTTTAGCAGTTCAGAGATAAACAGGTGCAGAGGTTGAGGGAAACAGAAATAAATTGGGGGGTTTGTTGGGGATAGCCCTCCTTCTTCCATTGCTGTCGACTCAAGAGGTTCTTGTCTACCATGCTAACCCTGAGGCTTAACTCCCACTATATTGGCCTAATATAACTCTGTGTACTTTATATTATTACTGTTATTATTATAATTTATTATTTTTTTCTTTTATTAAATCTGTTTCTATTTCAACCCATGGGTCTCCTTTCTGTGTGGCCTCCTAGGTAGGAAGTCTTTGCACAAGCAGAAGGAATAAAGGTGCATTTTGCTTGGCATAAGAGCAGATGTTCTGCACATCACTATGAGATTATGATTTGGCTGGAACCTCAGAGTTCCCAGTTAGAAGCATGATCTCACATCGGCTGAAATCAATGGAAGGACTTCCAGAGACTAAGCTAGGTGAGATGCGTACTGAATCCCTAACCAACACAGCGGGGAACAAGTTAGGTGATTGTTTTCAGGGAATTGAATATTTGTTTGAAACAAGCATTTCCAGGAAAAGTTCCCTAAAAGGAGAAATTCCTGTCACAGGAAAACATTTTTCTTCATCATTATAGTTCTATTTTTACTTAATTTGCCATTAGATTAACTTCAAAAGCACTTTAATGAAGGCACTTCAATACATCTCTGGGCAAACAGAACACATACAATAAAACATATGTTCCTTTAGGTAGTTGTTCATTGCTAGAAAAGATAAAGCTTCAAAATTCTTCTCCTCATCCTTTTCTCTTTTTAAAATTAGTGGCTTTGCGCAGTTGCACTGTTTGTAGTAAGTACCATTTCCAACAGCATTTGCCTGAAAAAAACTGGAATTCTAATTAAGTTCGTCAGCTGGATACAGTTTAGTTGTCTCGAAAGAGAGAGTGGCAGCTCCTAGATTTGCTTTACAATCAAAAGCTGTAAAATTGATCCATTAGTAAGTTACCATTTAAATATGATAAGGGTCAGATAGCTACCAGGTTCAGTGCAACAAAATTGTACCTATGTAAAAGTTACCTACTGGGAAGAAGAGATTAGAAGTTAAGCTACAGAAGGATGCAGGGTGGCATGCAAGGCCTCTTCGTCAAGCAAGAAAACTTCCAAATATGTTTGACTAAACTGACCACATGAAATTAGCACATGAACAATTTGCAAGCGATTAACTCCTGCTTATACATAACTACACTATTGTTGCAATATGGTCTGTTTGGGCAGAGAGATATGAAAGATTGTTAGACTTCTGTTAAATGAAGCACTCAGCCTAAGACTCTTCATCAACACTGATGTACTAAATAGCTGCCTGGAGACACGTGGACACAAGTTTAGTCCATAATCTATGCACTGTACCCACAACAGAAAACCTTCAGCACAACATAAGGGCCAGAAAGAAGCAACCTCCAAACTGCCAACTTACCACTTCTGACCTATACATTAGCATTTGTAGAGGTCCACATTTGACAGTAACACAGTGCCATCCAGATTTTGGAGAAGCCACTCCTTACAGTCCATCTTTCTTTCCCACTGCCGCAACCACTAATGCATGCGCTTGTGTTAAGCAAAAGAAAGGCTGCTGCTGGGTCAGAGGAAAAAACAAAACAAAACAAAACAAAACAAATGATGTTGTGGCCTAGCTCAGGCCACACTGATAACAGCACTGGGAGAGGCCACCTCAGCAGTTTCAACACTCAGTTGTCTAACTGGTAAGTCAATGCCATTACTACACCTGTGCTGACGATGCATGTCAGCTTTGGCCTACACTGCCACACTGCTGCTCAGGCACCTGCATGGGTGGAGCAGCTGTGGGTAACAAGAGAGGCAAATTGGGCAGCCATCTACAGAGCTGAAGGTTCCTGGCTGGAGACAAAGAGTGAAGGGAGCAAGTGCAGGCCAGCATGAGATGATTAGGGCACACAGGAGCACAAGGCAGTAAGGATATAAAGCATCTCAATGGGCCGAGGATCCCAACAGGGCACTGGGAAGGATGGTTCTCATCGGGATTAACCAGTTTGCCCCTCACTTTGCACATTGCCCCCAATCAATAGTAATCAAGAATCTCTGTGAGCCTATAGTTACCTTCCCAGAAAAACTCTGCATTTCCTATTTACCACATCACCACAGCTGTAGACATCAGACACTTGGCCTGGCATCCTGTCACTAGACACACCCCTCGTGTCAACTGAGACAATGAGTCTAGCCAAGTAAGTTTGCTGCTGCTTATTTCTTTGTTTCCAACTATTCTTCTGCCTCAGTCTTCCCTTGGCACTAAGCAATAATTGAGCAACAGTGCATGAATCTCATATTTCCAATGCCACAGGTTCAACACAGAGCACAAGTCACACACACAGATTTATCACGGGTGCAAACCTCTGCAAGCATGGGCTGCAATTCCTCCGTCTATGAATAGATGTCTCGCTGACTAGTGGGCAACCTACGCATCAAGAACTACAAAGCATGCAGCATCATTTATTACCATTCATCAAGGTTCTCCTGATTTTGAGGCTGGCCTCTTAGCCACATCAGATGTTTTTTCCACTCCAGCCATTTAGTATTGGGAAAAAATATCAAGATCCTCACATACCACAGGTCCCTAATCTCTCCGCACCATGCCAGGAGTGTGGAGCAGCTAAGAAAGCCTGGGAATCTGTGGCTTTGCTTTAAGCACAGTGGAACCAGAAGATAGCTCTGTATAAGTGATGCAATTTCACCTTATATTATCTAGTACTGTACTGTTAGAGGGACACTCTTTAAACAGCAGCACAGATTGCCCTGTTTTAAGATATTAACAAGCCTGTTAGCAAGTCTGAAGGATACAAATTCCTTGTGAACATCACTTTCATCCAGGCAAATGCTTAAATAAAATACAGTGGATAGCAAGTAAATAATTAAATATTGCAGGAGAATAATGAATTGTTTGTAGATGTTAACAGTCACACTGAGCTGAGGGTACCAGTACACCACAAGCTCTTTCTGCAGCACTTTGAAAGCCCCAGGTAATGAACTCACATTTGGAAGAACCCATGGAGGATTAGTAAAGACAAATCTCTTATCCCCCTATGTAGAGATGTCCTAGCCATTTGAAGACTCTCTGTAGAAAGGATATTCTGGCTGCAATCCAATTCCACCAGCAAATTTTCTCTTATGAGGTATCTGTCACGCAGAGCTATAGGTCAGTCAGTTCCACCTACATCTTGCTGTTAGGTTACTTTCTTTTACAGCTTTGCAGAAGAGCCTCATTATGCCTATTACTATGTCTGATGCTACACTGCTGTAACTGGGGACTCAAGTTACAATATCCTAATCCAAGCTAAGAGCAGGTTCTCCTGAATTTAAGCGTTTCCTTAATTTGCTGTCCACAGTAGCACCAGCTTTTACATGACTGCCATTAAGGTAAGGTCAACATTGCGGAGATTCTGAACCATCAGTTGACATAACACAGGTCCCATGTGGAGAAGGTGGAAATCTAAACAGACAGAAATGTAGGAGATCAACAAAGCTAAGCAATTCACCAGCAATGGCTAAACAGGGGGAGAATCCACATCTCTCCATAAACCCACTTTGTGCAGTTTCTGGGGAACTGTCACCACTAGCTACATCTTTCTGAAGCAACTTTCAAGGAGTTTGCTAATTCCCTCTACCTTCCTTCATGTATAGATAGTACCACAAGGCATATGCGGTGTTTACAGAGCAACAAGTAACAGAGTAGTCTGTACAGCTTCCAAACGAATTCCTCGTCACTTACTCTGTTGTTATCATAGTACCAATACGTGTTTCCTGGTTACTTCTCTTTGCAATGTTTATATGCCAAGAACAGATGATCATTTCAGAGAAACCAAAGAGCCCAACTGAGTGCAGAGACAAATTACAGTATAGCAAAAAAACTGGTGTATTGCAAGTACAGAGTAGGTTAAATTCTCAAAGCATTTTAAGCATTTAATATATGCAAGCTGATATTTATTTGTAGGAATAACATATTCTCCATGTTGGACAACGTCCACCCATTCTTTTTAAACTAAACTCTAAGATGGTAATTTGAAAGATAAGGCTGGAATCTGTCCTCCCTGCACAATTCTGTAATTAAGATAAAGCTCTGCAAAGTATTTGCAAAAAAGTCCCACACTAACCAGCTACTTTTACATGGGCAATAGTTGTTCTACCAAGAATTCATTTAAGTCAAATGAAACGAGACTAATACTTTTCTTAAAGAATATCATCCTCAAAGTATTGAAATACTGGTAGTAATGACACAGTTTCACATCTAACTTGAATGGTTTTGATTCTGCATATTGCACAATGTAAATTTATTCCTTTGCTTTGCTAGCATTGCCTTTTTTTTTCCTTAAATAAAACATCAGAGGTGTAAGTCAGATTAGTCACATCTGAGATATTCCAGCACATTAGTTTTGCAGTCATTAGCAATCTGAATGGAGTTCTGTGTAAAGCTCCCACTAAGAAAGCCAAATGCAGACAGTTTTTTGCCAAAGCTTGCTCAGATAAAGAGGGGATCCTTGAACTCCTTTGCAGGCGCCAAGCAAAATGCATTAGCTTGCACTGCCAGTATGTAGGGCCAAGGGGAAAACAAACAGAGCGCTCGCCTCACTTATTGGCCCTGTGCCCTTTCCACACCATAAAATGACTGAGGCAACATGGAAGAAATGTTCTCCATACCCAGCCGAAAAGTACAGGCCAGCTTGTCTGCACCTTTGTTTCCAAAGGGCTTTGCTCTAATAATGGTGTAAATGCATTGCTTCTTTTTGGGTGTCTGCATGATACCCAGTGTTTCACCTTCCACAGGCTGAAGTTTGGCAGCTTCCACACTGTCAGGGAACGCACCAAAAGTGATGCTATGCAAGAGGGCGAGAGAGAGAATGAGGAGCAGTTTTGTATGCAATATGATCTACAGACTTCCATACTCCATGCAGTAGGAATAAAAGTAGTCATTGGCGAGATGAAGTATAAATTTTACCCTCCCATAGTCAATTACTTAACTGATCTTTTCAGAAACCTGGCAAAAGAAGTGTACTGCAGCTATGCATATATATTATATTTAATGACGGCCATTAAGCCTGCAGTCACAAGATTCAGTTTGCCTTTTGCTGCTAAATTGGTACTGCAGTCTCCCAGATTTTGTAATAGTTACTGACAAGGTACAAAATAATAGTACTGTGAAATTATGGCCCTGATTAGTAGAGGGGTAACTGTATCCCCCTCTTCAACTTCATCGGTCCCAGTGGGTTTATACCAACAATAAATTTGGTTCATTCTTTGAAGATGAAAGGTGCTATAACATGCACTTTATTAAAACCACTATAAAGACTTGTTATTTTTGCTCATATACCTGCTGAGTGATGGTTTCCAGAAGTTTAACGGCACCCCCTGAACATGCACACTCAGTTCACTTTCTGACTTGGAGAATTTCTCTTAAAATTGTAGGCCACTTTTTCAGCTTTTGGTGCACAGCTTCTCGTATGCTTCAGGACTATAGATCAGCCCTTCTCTAACCCAGTCAGCTGTGTGGAAACACAACTTTACTGTAAGGTAGAAGTGATACAGCTTTTTAATAGCTCGAGATATCCAGGAGACCATGTTCAGAGACAGATGCTGATCTTGACTCTTATTCAGATCATACATAGTCTGGTGAATTTGGGTTCAGATGTGGCAGTATCAAATTCTTACTGTCTTTGCCCCCAGTCAGAAATCTACTGTAATTCTAGCAATTATTTCTTCCCCTTCATGATGACTTTATTCACACAGAAAAACTACCAAGAAGCCTGCAGCATCATGTTTTAACTTCTACTAAAAATTTTCCCTTTTGGTGCATAATCTCTCAATCTCTGTGTGAAGTCCCTAAACTCACATGAGTCTATTCTTTTGAGGCTCCATTTGACAGAAACATTAGTGCTAGCAAAGGAATAGCCTAGGTTCCCAATGCCCATACCACAATATAGATCTATAATCACCAGGCTCTTCAAAAAAGGATGCCATCTCCAGATAGGCACCTTCAAAAGCGGTAGCCTTCCTACCAAAATTATCTGCTTAGCCTTATCAAGCTCTGTTGTATGGATGCCAAGAGCATGATTTCCGAGAAGCACTCAAGAGCTTTGAACAAAGGCTTTGCTCAAATTACTAATGGCAAGCCTGCCTCCTGAACTTTCCTTTTTTCCCCATTTAACAGCTCTATCATTTGTTTCGGTTTCTCCGAGCATTAACCAGCCAACTGGCTTCTCAGACTACATCTGCTAACCACCTTCACAAACCAAACGTTACATCTATGCCTAGAGAGCCTTTTCCCTAAACAAAAATATATATTTTTTTTTTTAAATCAAGACTTAACATGGAGAGGAAAGGAGTCAGTGAAAAATTTTGATTGTTTTGTGCCATATACAGCAATTAAATAAGAGAAGGGAAACAAGCTTTTACTTCACTGACAAACACAAAGAATATGAGTCACATTACTCAGTTTGTGTATTTGAGCAGCTCAAAGCACGTCCAGAGTCTGGCAAATGACACCAGCTTTCCCGGCATTTGACAGCCAGAAATCCTTGCCTCAATGACCTTTACAACCCAGATGGTATTTCTGCAGGCATATCTTTTAAAAGGTTAGTCGATGTCTATTAATTATTTGTCTTGCTTGTGATCAGAACTATAAAACCATTTGTGTCTATTCCTATTGCCTCTTGTTTGGCAGTCAGCAGTGACCACAGCCTGTACCTTCCACCACCTCTGTCCCTTTCCTCAGCTGCTAAGAAGTCAGAAATTTTAGAGTTTTAACCTAATGTTATGACAATCCTATTTCTTATAGCTTGGTTTCTGAAATCGCCATTCCTGCCTATGTTTCTGTTTAAAATAAAGTTCAGAAAATCATGCAGACATCTCTTGCCAACTACAGGCATGAGGAGGCTTTTTTTGTAGCAAGTGTCTCTTGTAGCTGCATGCCTCACCTCCTTCAAAGGCTATGTTTGGAAAGGACAACCTTTTCCTTTCTACCAGAGCAGTTCCTTTGGAAAAAGAGATGTGTATAGCGAATGTAGTAAATTAACACATATCTCTGTTGTCTTACCACTTCCTTGCACTCTCTTATACTTTTTAATGGCTTGCCAACATGAAGATATTCTCACGAGAGAGTAAACAAAAGGGTCTCATATCCTTCAGCAGATTTCCTGAAGCAAGGTTGTTGGATCTCCTATTTTAAGAGGGGAGAGAAAAAAGCTGATCCAAACCAAACCAGGACTCACAGTGACTGTCACAACAGCAGAGCTGCTTCTGCTGGAGAATTTGCTTTAAATCGTTCTCCAAGTTCCAGCCGTTACTGAGCTACTTCCCAGAGTGGCAGTGCCAGGTGGAAAGTTTTAAAATTATATAAATAAATTAAAACCATATACTTTATTCAGTAGCACAGAAATCATTTCTATACTGCTAGAGGGTTAAGAATAAGACTTTTTATCTATTTCAGGTTTTTTTTTAAAAAAGGGAAAAATCTTCAGAAGCTGGTTTACCCCTTTCTTTAGTCCACTTAC
>NW_010162167.1:0-7684 GCF_000695765.1 Mesitornis unicolor | reverse complement strand
GCTGAACTGAGCACTTAGACCAGGATCGTAGGATATGGTAAGATAATCCAGGTGGGAAGGAACCACAGAAGGGCTCCAGTCCAACCCTCTGTGTGAGCCCTGACAGTACACTAGGCTGTTTTTATTTTATATATTTATGTTATCATATATATATACACACACACATGCTATACATACAGACTGAAGTTCTATACACAAACATATCCATGTTTCCTTTCTGTCTTTCTCCTTAAATTCAAGCCTGCCTTTCAATATGAAGGCCACACACACAGCTTCCACAGGTATCTGTGGCAGTGCATATGTGCATCTTTGGGCTAAACGTATTTTATCTTAGGCATACATCTCAGCTTAATTTTTTAATAATAGTCTACACTCAGTGCTTGTTCACGCTACACGAACAACAATGATCCCAAACAAATGCAAAGAAAAGCACAGGATTTGTTTTGGATTCTTGAACAAACGTTTCCAAGATCTACATCACTATATAAAGTTTAATATTTTATAGAATATCTATCCCACCATGAGCTGCACTTCTACAAGGTGGAGGGGTTAGGGAGTGGGAAGAAGGAATCCAGGTCTTTATTCTTGAAAATTAACTTTTACCTACATGCAACTGAACCGCGTCATAACTTCAGTGTTAATTTTTATGAGTGTAGTGTATTTTAAAAATCAGGATCTTAAAAATAAAAAAAAAACAAAGGCAAAAGACTTGTAAAAATTAGTATTTACCACATTTCTCCTACCAAATAGTTAAATAATATAAGTCTTGTCTGGAAGATATGAAGACAAGTCATAGCTCCAACTCACATGTCTGTGATATTAACGTAGCCTACTTCC
Source organism: Mesitornis unicolor (assembly GCF_000695765.1). Lineage (NCBI taxonomy): Eukaryota > Metazoa > Chordata > Aves > Mesitornithiformes > Mesitornithidae > Mesitornis > Mesitornis unicolor. Next base: position 6,847 of record NW_010162167.1, on the reverse strand, counting down.
ATTTTTTTCTGTATTTTCCTCATTTTAAAAATTAAAGCACAGAAAAATAATATCTACTGTAGCCTTATCTCAAACATCCATCCCACATTTATGCCAGCTCTTCCGTCATTACAGCACTCCATAATATGTCCTCTGTGTTCTCAGTTTAAGCTCACCTGCTCCCCAACTGCATCTCATTAAGCTGCACACCTGCAGTGACTTAACTTAGGCTTTACTCGGCTCTTAACCCACCCCAGCGACAGTGAAATCATTTGCTCTTCACGCTATCATTAAATATTGTCTTCTCATCAGGGTTTTCACAACTGTGATAACTGCCTGACAACTTCCCTGGTAAATGAAACCCCTAATATTCAGCAGGTATCTGAAGAGCAGCTACTTACTGTATCAAGTACATACAAATATGTAACTATTTAGAAAAAAAAAAAGGTAATTTCCAGCATAGGTGATGTGGATAATGTGGACCATTGCATTGAATCAAATGCCATCAGTTATGTAACTGCATGTCACTCAGTACTTCAGCGTGTCAAGAGATGTAAGAACCATTTAAAGCCCAAACAACATTTTAACTAAAAATACTTATTATGGGTATTGTTACTTTTAAATGCTATTTGTGTTTCTGGGAAGCATATCCTGTTTATGCATCTCCTGTGTATGCAGAAAGAAATGGAGTAGCTGTGAAGTTAGAGTTGCCCACCGGGGAAAGTGTACTTTGGTAGGAAAAAAAGGCTTTGCTGTGCGTGTTATTAGTATTACCCAGCTTTCTAGAGATGCCCTGTTTGCAAAACTTTTCATGGCCTGTTCTGTGGAAGTAAAGTAAATTTATGACCACAAATGAAATTCTATGGGCAAAATTCCTTAGGGGGAACCTGTGTATGATTTCCTTCTTGTGAGCTTCCACACACAGGGCTGAATTTATCCCTTAAGTAACTCTACTGATATTGTTAATATTACATGAGAGATCAATTTCCCTTACCTTATTTGTTTCATTTTTTAAAGTCAAAGAGGCCAGGTCAGCCACTCCAAAAGAGAAAATCACTCTATTTCCATTTCCACCTGTGCAGTGATTTAGAGCCAGCTAAGAACCTGCCCCACAGTCTCTAATGGTGGGTTAGATTTTACAGTCAATGTGGGATGGTTTTCTAGTGAAGGATGTTGACATGAAAATAGCCTCAACTGGTCTAGAGCTGGATTCGGGGTTGAAGTATACAGAACCCTCTTCAGCTTAAGGATATTAATAGTGGTTGAGTACAAGAAACAGGAGGTTGTAATGGCATGTGTATTGCCCACAATGCTTGAGGTGTATCATTTCTATGTTGACTAATAATAATCGAAGGTCTCACCCCTCCTAAATAGCTGGTAACTAACTAAGGCTGAGTTAGAAGCTAGGTTTTGGGCACAGACTACATACTACTGCCCTTTAAGCCCTGAGAGCTACCATTTCTGAGTTAGCCAGTGGCTGTGGTGCAGTAAATCCAAAAGCTGTCACTCCTGTGATATGTTCCCTCTACTTCCCTTCAAGCGCTGCTGACCTTCATGCCCACAGAACTGCTTTTGCAAAGCAATGCAGAGGTCCATGCCTTCCATGCTCCATTTTACATTGGCCACATGATTTATGAGCAGAAATCTTATAAGAATGGAATTTCAGCTGCATTTCCTTCACTGACAGGTTGGCAAACATCTTATAAATCACAATGCTGTTGCCAAAATCCCTGGCAGCAATCAACAGATTTTATCAAGCTTTGATAGCCTCCAAAACCAAGTTCCACAGAATATTATTCTAATTTATTATTAACTTGCTATTAGGAAATGTCATTGAATGAACAATATTTGATACAATGCCAAGTACACAAAACATCTACACCACCTGCAAATAAGTTATATCTTGCGATAATCTAAAAAGACATATTTCTTATTGTATCCTGGGAAGAATGGGGAAAGTAACTTGATTATAAAACCACCACAAATCCTGTGCACCATGTAATCAGTCTCATTTTATGCACTGACTTTCTTCACATCTGTCCAAATAAAGCCATTGTTACAATGCACAAAGAGCTGTGGCATGTAATACATGCAGCTATGAAACCATGAGTGCTGCTATGTGTTGAGTCTTTAAATGGAAGGTGGCACATCTGCTTTTGGCATAGGAGTGTAAATCAATCCAAGATGTTTATTAAAGAGTAAGTAACAACCTGTCCATGTGCTCTTTCCTCCATGCAGCCTTGTTTTTGTTCTTTCTTTGTTCCTGGCAGTTAAATACGGGCTCTGCACATTGAAAGTATGTGTTGTTTCTTCACGTACAGATAACATAACATGTCACGTAATATTTAACAAGTATGTGATGGGGAATGGTTTGGACAAAAATGCAAACCAAAATGAGGTGGGAAGGAAAGGGTAAGTACAAACAGCTACACCACAGTGACTGAAGGGTTTATTACTCTGGATAAGGCAACTATGTTTCCTGATACTTTTCAAATTAATAAGATGACCTAGATTTGATTGCATGTTCTGGCCCTTGGCAATTACTGAGCAAAATCTGCAGCAGTGAAAGATGGTGAATATTTTCCTCCTTATCAGTCAGAGGCACGAGCAAGCATTAAAGGGTCAATACAGCTTGACTTTGTATTTACTGAAGGTACATATTCTTGCCTCAGCAGGACTGGTTAGGAGCCCAAGTCTTTCAGCACTTGCATGGGTTGACCAACAGGAAAAACAACACAATATTGGCATTTGTCAGTATTGGCACCAGAGATTGGCCCTTTCTGGAGCAATTACTGATATATTTGGCACATCTTGGAACATGTTCCTCTCCCACTGACTGAGGAGCTCTAAGGTCTGCAGTCTTAGGACAACAATACTTTTTGCGGGCAGTCTCTTTTGTGGGCTACCTGCATGAAGCAGCACTTAGGACACTGGAAGCAGGGAAGAAGGCAGTGGCTCTAGGCCTGAGGGTAGAGCCCAGGACATGCAGTGCTCCTTCCTCTTCCATCGAAGGGCACACAGAAAAGTGTCCTAGGATGCCCAAGGAGAGGAACAACCCATACTGTGTCCCAGTGAAAGGCCTACTTTCTAGCATGCCTTTTAGCAACCACAGGTAGAAAGAAAATACCATGGATGGGGCCTTCTTGACTTCTCGGTGGGGAGGTGATAAGAAAGTGATGCTGTTCTTCAAGTGCATTTTGGAAATGAGACCCGTCCTCTCAGACACAGAAACACTCATCTATTGGAAAGACAATCTCTCTCTTGTATGCTGGCAGTGCAAAACCACAGTGATTTCCTGGCTCGTTTTTAAGAGACAAGGTTGGAAAACAGACTGGCTGATACATGACAGGTTCAGGAAAACTCGTTGTGTACTACTGGGGATGGTTGTGAGAAAGCTTCAACAGAGAGGTCCGTGCTGGACAGGGAATGGAGGCTGCTGGAAGTGTGCCACCCAGTGATTCAGACTTGCACATTCAATTGACCAGACTGACCTCCAAATATCTTCCATAAATGTTTGTTTCTTTTGTTAAAATGGTCAGGATATATTCAACAGACAGATGCATATGTGAAAATGTTACTGATCAGTTCTGTCCCCAAAGGAGCAAATATTGCTGAAAATTTGTTAATTAGGTCTCTTTTCATCTGCACAAGAGACCCAGGTAGATTTGCTCAGCCACACAAAACATAACAGGACAGAATTTATACAGCAGTTACCACCACAGGCTAAAATTATCTTTATTTGAGTTGTTACAATACCCTGTTATAATATTTTAGCCAGGGCAAAAATATTAATTAAATTAAATCAAAATACATGAGTAGGTGAGAAAAGTAAAAAAAAAGGAAAAAAAGTTAGTAATACTTTCTCCCATTTATTCCACACACTCTTAGGTTTCTCCTTTAATTTTCTTTTTTTATTATTATTTCGTATGTCTGTTAATAGGTCTCTGTGGAACTGAACCTTTAGCAAGTTGCTGGTGCCAGCTTTTTGCAGAGTGCCTCGGACAGGTCTCTTCATTTCCATTTCATTTTGTCTTTCCATGGCTGACACATATTGTTATTTAAATGAATGCTTTTGAACTCAGATTTTTTAATGGAAATGTGTGCCGCTTCCCTAATGAATTGACATCATCAACACTTCTTTTTTCCTATTAAGAGCAGGACAAAGAGTAATATTCTCAGGGCTGAAGGTGGGTTGGGATGTTACTTTTCTGTGAATTTAAGCTAAAGAAGGGAGATACACACAATGGTATCAAAATGTTGGCTAAATCTTCCTTCTACCCAATATATTATTAAAGCAGTAGTATTTCTTTTAAACAACAGCTGTGATCAGGAAGATGCCAGTACATAGTAGACTAGTCACACTACCCCAAGGCATTCTGTATCAGAAGGTGAGAGGAGTACACACACAAGTGCCAGACACTACATGCCTCCAGCAATTTTAAGGTGCACTATCCAGTCCTTCCTTTTGAAGGCCATGAGTCATTTCAGTTCGAAAGTGGGTGTCACCTCATTTTTATTTTAATTTTTTTGGAAGCCATTTACCAAAAAAACGTAGACTACACTTACAGAAATCCTCATAAGGAAGTAATGGGGAAGAAAGAAAAAAAAGACCAAATCCATGGTTGCCTTCAGAGTATACTGCAGTCATGTTTTCAGGCTGGCTTATTTTTAACCTATAATGACTAGAAATGTATTTTTAAACAAAAGGTGAATGTGGAAGTTCTTCAGTAATCCAGTGCCTCCTGGAGCTGGAGCTTTCTGCTCACCAAATATTACAAGATACGCAGAAAAACACATCCCATGCCCCCAGCATTAAAAGGGTTGGTAACACCTGAGTTGCATCCATGCCAAATCCCTACCAGACCAGGAGGCATGTAATGCCTGTGGTCTCACCCTTTTTCCCATTGGATAAGCATCCATCTCACAGCAAAAAATGTCACAGTCCATGCCCTCTAGCACCAATGCCAGCAACATTAGCAAACAGACCTCAGAGGCTGAGCTCCCCTTTTAATCACAGAAGTCGTTGTTTTCTTTCAGTGTCAGTTGTTGCTCCAGCTCAAGCTTTCTACAAGTTATTTCTGGACTACTGAAAACCTGAAATGCTGCTTCCCCTGCAATATCAAATTTATGGATGAGGAGACAACTTCAGTCTGCCAGGTGATAATTTGGCATCCTTATGTCAGAGTTAAAATCCCTACAGCTGTAAATGTTTATTGAAAATGAAATATGCTCATATACTCCAGCTAGCACATTACCATATGAATAAACCTAACCTTAAATAAATCATGTATATTCTGTCTTTTATTCAGTTTATAAAATTCTTACTTCTTTCTCTGAGCATTCTTAGCTTAATATGGCTATTCAGAAGTAAAATGCTTCATGGTGCGCCTTGATTTCTTTTATAATGCAACATTTTGCTTCTTATATTTCACCTCTTACAGCTTTTGCAAAGTTTTGATTTGATAGGACAAGAACAGTGAGGGCATTAGGACCAAGAGAAAGACGCACTCATTGCTCTGTATTATGTCTGGCAAAGTGCTTCCTGACTGAGTGCCGTAGTTATGTGTGAAACAAAGTCAGGGACCGACTAGTTCTCATCTGTTGATCACAGTTAACTTGAAGCCTCAGAACGGGAGAGAGCTGTCAGATCTGCTTTCAGAGACAGGGTGCTTCAATCCAGGCAGTAACTGGAAAATTTGAAGAAGAAGGATCTAATCTGGAAGAAAACTATAAGAAACAGAATTTCTTTTTACTTAGAATTTAAAAAGGAAAAAAATCAAAACTTTAGTTTCACTTTTCATCAGCTAAACATGCGCTTTCCGAACTAAGCTGGGACTCTGTATAATAAAGGATCTACTTTATCTCACTGGATCCATGCTACGTTTTACTACAGTAAGTGCAATATTAATAGGAATGTTATATTTTGTCTGTAAATAGAGAGAAAAGCATGAAATGGCATCAGTGAAATGTGAAGGGAGCAAAAAAAATCTTCTTGGCAGATAGTGAAAACCAGAGCTTTGCTGCAACCCAAGGACTGGAGCCTGAGAAAGATCCAAGTGATATTTAACATGACCATCTGTATCGTTTTGTCACCAACAGTATGTTCTTGAGGAAGAAGTGCAGATATGGATCACGAAAGCTGCAGTTTCTCTTGTTGTTGCTGATGCTGGGCTTTTTGCTATTGATGGTTACAACACTGAATCCACCACCCAGCAACCAGAGCAAGGAAGGGACTTTCCAGCCTGTGGAGTTCAACCCCCGGGAAGGGTATCAGGTGGCCTTTGCGGAGACCCAAGAGATGCTGGAGACCCAGGAGGAGAGCCAGCAGTATTACCCTTTGGATGGACTCTCACCTTTCATCTCCCTGCGGGAGGATGAGTTGATCGCGGCTGTTTTATCACCCACCGGCAAAAGGAACCACAGCAAGGCCAGGAAGGGTTATCGTGTGGTGAAGCAGCAGGGCAGGCGGCCGGAGGCGAAGGCTGAGAGGGACCCGGAGCCCCAGCTCCTGTCCCTTCCTCTGCAGGTCGGGGAAGGGGCTGCAGAGGGGAACCAGCCACTCGGCCTGGAAACCCATGGTTTTAACGAAGCGCTCAGCGAGCGGATCTCTCTGCGCAGAGAACTGCCTGAGGTACGACACCCGTTGTAAGTAAAACAGCCTCTTTAATTTCTGGGGAGAACACTCATCTCTTTTCGCGTCGCCGTTTCCCCGTGAACCTCTCCTCCTCCAAACCCAGCGTGTCTTTCCCATCGAACTCTTCCCTTCCTTTCGGGATAGTGTTTTCCTCACGCTGTGTGAGGAGCGCACCCCCATTCCTCAGAGCCAGAGACGGTCCCAGCCGGGTCCCGCAGACACCCCACGGCCTCC
>NW_010162166.1:3968-35004 GCF_000695765.1 Mesitornis unicolor | reverse complement strand
GTGTTACTTTGCACTCTACTGCTGGTAAAATCTATATTTTTAAACAGACTAGTACTAGTTATCTCAGGAGAACTTCTACCTGAAAGCCAATGTGGGTTCAGAGTCAACAGGAGTACCATAGACATGGTATTTGTTCTCAGGCAACTCCAAGAGAAATTTAGGGAACAGAACAAAGGACTCTATGTAACTTTCGTTACCTCACCAAAGCTTTTGACACTGTGAGCAGAAAAGGCCTGTGGCAGATCTTGGAATTGTTAGGATGTCCTCCTAAGTTCCTCAAAATTATTATCCTGTTACATGAGGATCAGCGCGGCCAAGTCAGATATGGCGATGCACTCTCTGAGCCCTTCCCAATAACCAATGGTGTGAAACAAGGTTGTGTTCTCACACCAACTCTATTCACAATCTTCTTCAGCATGATGTTCCAAAGGGCCATGGCAGATCTCGATGAAGATAACGGCATTTACATCTGATATCATACCGATGGGAGCCTATTCAACCTAAGGCGACTGAAGGCCCACACTAAGCCCCTTAATCACTTTGTCCACGAGCTGCTTTTTGCTGACGATGCTGCCCTCGTTGCTCATACAGAAGCAGCTCTGCAGCGCTTAACATCCTGCTTTGCAGAGGCTGTGGAGCTTTTTGGGCTGGAAGTCAGCTTGAAGAAGACAGAAGTTCTTTACCAACCTGCACCTCAGGAAGTCTTCCATCATCCCCACATCACCATAGACAAATCAGAGCTAAGTCAGTCCAGCAGTTCAACTATCTAGGAAGTATCATTTCTTCAGATGGTAAGATTGACAAAGAGACAACAGGTTAGCAAAGGCATATAGAGCTTTCAGAAAACTCCATAAAAGAGTCTGGTGCAATAAACACCTGAAGAAAAGTACAAAGATTAGTGTCTACAGAGCCACTGTACTGTCTACTCTTTTATCTGAATCATGGGTCATCTACCACTACCACCTGCGACTCCTCGAACGCTTCCATCAGCGCTGCCTCTGTACAATCCTAAACATCCACTGGACTGACTACGTGACTAATGTCACTGTCCTTGAACAGGCAGTGGTCACCTGTATTGAGGCCATGCTGCTGAGGACGCAGTTGTGCTGGGCAGGGCACGTCTCCAGGATGGAGGATCACCGTCTCCCTAAGATTGTACTCTATGGTGAACTCGTCACCGGCTGCCATAGCAGAGGAGCCCCAAAGAGGAGATACAAGGACTGCCTGAAACAATACCTCAGTTTTGGCCATATTGACTACCATCAGTGGTCCACTCTAGCCTCCAATCGGGACACAGGGAGACACACCATTCATGACACTGCTGTCTCCTTTGAGAACGCACGTAGAATCAGTCTCGAGGAGAAAAGATAACGCAGAAAGAACTGTGCCTTGTCAATACCACCTAAGGAGACTTTCCACTGTGCCTTTTGCAACCAGACTTGCCTATCCCGCATTGGTTTTTTTAGTCATCAGCACGCTTGCAGCAAGCGTGGGTAGTGTCCTTCCCTTATCTTCATTCATGAAGCCTAACCATAATGATGAGATGTATTTTCTCATTTCATTTTCGGAAAAACATTATTCCTTGTAAAATCAACTGCTGGCATTCTAATGAAAGCAAGTTTTTCCTTTGAGACTTATTGGTAAGACCTACTTTTCTATAGCTGATGACTAATGAACTGTGAAGCACAGTAAGATACGGAACATTTTCTCAACCCCAATTCATGGCATTTTATAACAATTCATGACATTATTTCTGGCAAAGTGTAAGAAGAAATCGCGCAGATGCTTCAGTAACCAAATGTAAAACAGCAGCATGAAGGCTAATTTTTGTTTCTAGAAACCTTTTAGTAACTCTTGAACAAAGTCTTTGGTTATGTTAAGTATTGAAAAATACAGATGATAAAATCTGATGAACGTTGATGATGAAATTTGAATGATGAAAATTTGATGCCTTAATTTAAGTGTCACTAACCTAGTTCTCCATTTTCGAGTACTTCAAAAGCAGCCCAAATATCATCTTTGTTGTGAATAATGTTTTTGATTCCTAAAACATCATTAGTTAATTCTTCTGCTTCCATCAAAGGTGATACCTGTAAAATAAATTGAGTCAGTATATAATACCTTACAATTACTGATTTCTGATTTTTTTTTCAAAATATTCCAACCTGTAATTGACTATTAACAAAAAAAAACCAAACCAAAACAAACCAAAACAAAAAATAGCAAGCAGATATAATGAGTTGGAAACCCATAAACTATTTGTCAGAGTCCAGCATGCTTTCCTCATTTTATTCCATTAAATCAAAATTATAATTTTTAGGTGACTGATACCTCTAAATTCCTTTTCTCTACCCTTGAAAAATTAGGAAAAAAATTCTTATTCCCATTTTTATTCCTATCAAAAAAACATGTCTTCTGTGCATGCTTAGATGTGTGTATCTATGTATATCACACACCACATATGCACAAACATAAGTGTTTGAATGTCATATGCTGAACAGAACAAAAAGGAAATGGAAACAGAGAGGTACAACGTTATTAAAAAAAAACCAAACCAAACAAACAAAGCCGTTACCCTAATTTTTCTGCTTCCTTCTTAATCACATCTGTCCTTTGTCATTATGGAAATTACTTTCTTTTTTTCTTCAGCACCCAAACAATTGTGCACTACTACATAGAGACAAGTGTGTTTACAATATGCTATCAGACATAAGGCTGAAAAATCTCAATTACAGTAAGTAACAAGCTTTGGTTTCTTAGCACTCAAGTAAAGCAGAAAGCTTTAGATACCGGCAAAAAAAAAAAAAAAAGGAATAAGGTCATTTAAATTGCCTTGTACTATTTAATGAAAACAGCGTTCACTGTGTACTTGTTAATGTTCTTGTGTGTTGCACCCATAGATCTGCAATAATAGATAAGACTGTATACTGTGGTAAAACTAAAGGAGGACATCTCCCCTTTAAGATTGTATCATAACACTCTCATTAAAAATGCTTAATCAGTCTTTACAAAATTTAGGCAACAGTAAATTTTAAAGGAAATTATTTAAAAGAATAATGACAGATATAAATTCATACTTTCATTATGTAATTATATAAAAACATGTATGAAAACAAATTTGGTACACTACATGAAAAAGCACTTATCAAAACCACTGTATCACTTTTATACACTAACCCTGATTATAATACTACAGTCTGGCTCCTTTCTTTCCACATAAACTTCAATAAGCAAATCTCCAGCCTGGGAAACCTAAAACAAAAAAGTTTAAAAAAAATTAGACTGTCTTAAAAATATTTTAAACATCCTTTTAAATAGGAAAAGTACAATTATTATCTAGTAGATGAACTAGAACCTACTGAACTCAAACTTTTTTCCCTCACCCATTTATCGACAAAAATAGTCCAAATGTTGATTCTAATGGGAAAAACATGGGAAATTATGTTCACTTTTATTAGACCAGTATAAGGAAAACAAAACCTATTCACAGATTCAGAGGGAAAATCCAAACCCTGAGTAAATCTAACTGAATCATGTAAAAAAAATTAACACATTTTACAAATATATCTTAAAGAGCAGGAATATCAAGGGAGACATGAAATAAGTGGAAATTTTAAATTTATATTTAAGACTGTAAATTCTAAGACATGTATGTACCTTAGTATCTTAAACTGTCAGAACCATAACTCTGATTTAGAGGCTAGCCATGTTCACTTCAGAGCCCAACCAGATTAACAGAATTTAAAAGTATGAAAAGTGACAGGACAGGAACCTCAAACTAAAATAAGTTAATTAAAAATGAGAGTATAAATTACAAATAAGAGAGTATTTTAGTCATATAGCTATATGTATATAGCCAGATAATAAAAATTCATTACTGTGAAGACTACATTTATGATTAATAATCACAAAGGTCCCTTCCAACCCAAAACATTTTATGATTCTATATTGAAAAAACAGGAATCAAAACAAATGCTCTTGGTATCAATCTCTGTTAAATATAGATCTTCAAATCTGTTAGAGAGATATCTAAACTTTATGTACAATGGTAACATGGATTAGATGATAAAGCAAATGCATTACATAGCATATAATAGTTTAATACACTCAATACCAACAAACACATTTAAAAATGTCGAAATATGAAACTTTAAAAGAAATTGGAAAGTCAGTAAATCCAACATTTTATGATAAACGAAAAATGCGCCACCCACCTGGAGATAATACTACTGTAGTAACCCATACACTCAAATGTATTAAGTATCTGCATCACTGATTTTCCCACAACTATGTGTATGTTTTTTTGCAATAATGTCAGACTATCAGATATTAAATGGAAAGGATTCTTACACACAATTCTTAATTGGAGTTGCTTGAGGCCTAGGCTGCCAATCACCTACGCTGTTACATCAGTTTTAACAGTAACTGAAAGCCCATCCAAAAAAGTTCCCAAAGAGCTACCTCTCCCTGCATGAAGTCCAATCTCCATGCTAAATTATCTGCATATGCAAGTCTTCCATATGCACTGTCTTGCAAGCTGCTTACAGGCTGAATGATGGTAGCTACTGACAGAGGAAGTAAAGCAGCTGAAAAAGAATGTTTCAGCATTCCTCTTTCTTTCACTGAAATAATAAGAAGATATCAAGTTAAAGCTACACCATTCCAACTAACCACTGCTTTTATTCTGAAAACATTCATCCTATGTCAGGTCTGTACTGGCAAATACAGCTCATGACAAGTGGCTGGGATCTGGCTATTCTTTATAAGTGTTAATGAAAGCATTAAATGCTAAGTTGGTCTTAACAGCAGTTTAAAAGAACGTTATATGGCCAAGCCTGATAAAACAAACTGTAGGCATTCATATAGTCTAGTCTTCTGAAATTATGAGTAATATGCACATTATACTCATGAGAGAAGTTAGAAATGTAAAACACAATAGAAGAAGCTTAATCTTTTTAAAAAATGCTTATTGTTAGTCCAAGTCTGGCTCTAATGTATTCCCCTAGAAAGACCTACTGACAATACCATGTATAGTTAACAATCATGTAACCATCTAGAAGCTTCTCTAATCAGGGGGCTTCAGGCAGTAAATACTTTGAAATAATAGCAAGTGCATCATCTTTGATCAAAATCATTCCCTTCCACACTGAAGTGGTCCCACATATGATATATCCATGCATTTCACATGTTATGTGTACAAGGAGTTTCAGGAAAATGTATTTTTAAATTGAAACACTAGTTACATTAATAATGTCTACTACAGAAAAAAAACTGGCAACTGGCAAAAAACATTCCAAAGCTTAATTCAGAGGAGAAAAATGTTCATAGTCACAATCAAATTGCCACAAATGACAGTCAGGCTCTTGCAGACTTCATCCCTCAGTTTTATATTCAATATATACTGACATAACAGAGAGAATGCAGTTCCTATTCTTAAAAGCAGTTCAAACTTCAATTTATCAACCATTAAAAGGTAGAAGGTTTGTTCCAATGTCCATTGCTTGTATAGAAAGCTAAAAAGGAAAACACCATTATCTCTGGGCAAACGCTTTTAAACAACTAAGGTTTCCTGAGTTCATATTTGCTATCCTGACTTCTGGTGGCTCCTTTTCCAGGAAATGCCAGAGAGTAAAGATATTCATGATTTGATAAGGTCCAAAAACATTTTCTAACTCAAACTCAGCATTTCATGATGACTTCAGATACAATATTGACAGAGATTAATCAATGAAATCCAGCAGCTCAGTTACTATTTTCTTCATAACAGGTTGTAGAAACATGTACAGAATAATAAGAATTCATACTTTCCAAGTAGGAATCTGGAATCAGTTCAAATACACCATTTTAAAGTGTCCCAGTGACCAAGTCTGGTTCTAGGAATTTTGCATTACTTATTTTCTTTACAGGGAGAAGAACACAAACTACAGCTTTAAGTTGACATCATTGTCCTGTTTAGGAAACAGGAAAATCAATCATTCTGTATACAAATGTACAAACAAAGAGTAGTAGAGATGGAAGCAGTGCCAGGTTGTATCAGGTTTTCTGTGAGGGGTTTTTGGTTGTGTCTTTGGTAACGGGGGAAGGGCTACAGAGATTGCCCTTTAAGAAGCTACCTGAAAAGCTCCCCCTTTGCCTTTGTCAGGCACATCTCTGACCAAGGCCAAGCCTATCAGCGTCCCCGCGAATTCATGTATTTAAGGGTGGTGCAGGGCATGCCTCTCTCTCTCTCTGGCACCGGTCCTGACCAGTGTGGCCCTAGGTGCGGGTGGCGCAGCCCCAGCCATGCCCAGCCAGGCTTGGCCAGCCCCGACCACAACTTAAGCTTAAGTTCCGCTGCAGCTCCATCCCGAAAAAGAGAGAGAGTGAGCCAGGAACTCCAGAACCATCAAAAGAGACCTGCAGTGAAGAAAGGAGCAGGGCACAAGAAGAAAAACTTTGAAGAACACCAAGGTCGGTTGAAGGAAAGAAAAGAGAGGAAGAAGGAGGAGGACACAGAGCCCAGGTTCCATTTTCTAGCAACCCATGGTGAGAGCCAGGTCAATTGGCCTGCAGTCCGTAGAGTTCACCGGTGGGACAGGGCCACATGAGCAGTGGCTGCTCCTGAAGAAGTCGTGACTCCAGGCAGTGCATGCTGGAGCAGTTCGTATGTGAGGGAACTGTGACCGTGGGCAGATCCAGATTGGAGCTTTGTGGACTTGGGCTGAAGCAGTTTTGTCCATGAGAGAAACTGCAGCTGTGGGCAGACCCATATTGGACTTTTGAGGACTTTTTCCCCTACGGAAAGGGCGCCACATGGAAGCAGAGAGAGAGACACGGGGCTGAGTCTTCCTAGCCCTGAGGAGAACATGGCATGAAACTGACTGCGATCCCCACTCCCATCCCCCTGCGCCTCAAGGGAAAGAACAAAAGCTGAGCCTGGGAAGAAGGGAGGGGTGGGGGGAAGGTATTTTGACTTTAAGATCTGGTTGTATCTCCCATTGTTCTACTCTGATGTTGGTAACTAATTAAAATTGTTTTGATTTTTTTTTTTATTCCTTATGATGAATCTGTCTTTTGCCTGTGACCTTTTTAAGTGGTGAGAAGTCCTCCCAGTCCTTATTTTGACTAGCCCATTTTGGGGCATCGTGGTGCTCAGTTAGGCACTGGGCCTAAAACACAACACAGGTAAACCAAGAAAAGTGCAGAGCTACTGTTTCATTGTGCAGGGATGACTTTGAGTTGAAGCTTGCACGAAATACAAAGGGCAACAGGGAGGGATTCTACAAGTAAATGAACAGCAAAAGGGCAACTAGGGAAAACGTTGGCCTCCCGCTGAATAGGGCACGGGACCAGGTGACAAAACACACAGAAGAGGCCAAGGTACTCAATGCCTTCTTTGTCTCAGGTCTTTACTGATAAGACTGACTCTAAAGAATCCCAGGCCTCTGAAACCAGAGGGAAGGACTGCAGCAAAGAAGATTACCTTGGTGGAGGAGGCCAGGTTAAGAAGCACTCAGAGACACTAAATGTACACAAGTCCATAGGGCCTGACAGATAGGACCCAAAAGTGCTGAGGAACCTCACTGATGTCACTGTAAAGTCACTTTCACTTATCTTTGAAGAGTAATGATGACTGGAAGAGGTTACAAAAGACTGGAAGAGCATAAGTATCAATCTCATCTTCAGGAAGAGCAAGAAAGAAGGGGAGCTATAAGCTCATTAGCCTCACCTCTGTCCCTGGGAAGGTGATGGAGAAAATCCTCCTGGAAAGCACTTTCAAACACACGAAGGAGAGCAAGATGATTGGGTTTAATCAGCATGGACTTACAAAGGGGAAATCATGCTTAACCAAACTGATAGTCCCTTACAATGAGCATTAGCAGATAAAAGGATAGCAGTGAATGTTGTCTACCTCAGTTTTAGTAAAGTCTTTAACAGCGTCTCCCATATCGTCATCGTCAAGCTGACAAATTACAGGTTATGTAAGCAGGCAGTAACGTGGATTGAAAACCAGCTGAACAGCCAGGACACCATTAATCTTCATCAATGACCTGAATAACAGGACACAGCACATCCTCAAGAAGTATGCAGATGGTACCAAACTGGGAGGCATGGCTGATACATTCAGAAGGACCTCAACAGGCTGGAGAACTGGGCACAGAGGGATTTCATGAAGTTCAGCAAGGGGAAATCTAAGTGTTGCACCTTGGAAGGAGTAATCCCAGGTATTAGAACACAGGGACACAACCAGTTGTAAAACAGTTTTGCTGAGAAAGACCTTCGTGTTGGCTGATTATAAGTCAACAATATCCCCTCACAGAAAAGAATGCCAATGGACAAGAGGCAATGGGCACAAATTCAAAACACACAAAATTCAATCTTAACACAAGAGAACAATTATGCTGCAAGTGTGGGCAAACTGGAGGAGGCTGCCCAGAGAGGCTTCACCCTTGGAGACATTAAAAATCTGACAGGACACAGTCCTAGGCAACATGCTTTAAGAGGTCATGCTTGAGTAACAGTGTAATTAGACTAGATGATCTTAAAAGGCTCCTTCCAACCTAGACAACTGGAATAAAGCTGCATCAGGGGAAGTTCAGATAGACATTAGGAAAAGGTTCTTCACAAAGAGGGTGGTCAGTCACTGGAACAGGCTCCTCAGGGAAATGGTCATGGCACCAAGCCTGTCAGAGCTCAAGAAGCATCTGGATGACATTCTTAATCATATGGTTTAGTTTCAGGTAGCTCTGCAAGAAGCAGGAAATTGGGACTGGATGGTCCTTACAGGTCCCTTCCAGCTTAAGATATTCTCTGATTCTACGATATTTCTTTGATGAGGTAGCAGATTTTGTTTTATTTTTAAGGTTAAAGTGATATTACTGTTTTTGTAAAGCTTAGCCATCTGTGTTATGAGAATCAAGTCAGAGTCTATTAACACAGTAGGTGAAACCATCAACTCAAAAAGCTGACTCCTAATGTTAGAGACTTTGCTGGGAGCAAAATAAGAACAGTTAAAATCCCAGTTCAATCTTTCCATAACTCTGCCTCCCAACAACTTAGAGAGTGCCAGGGAAACCAGTCCAAGCAGACCCAATTATTCAGGAAGGGTCCATATAAAAATTAAAACTTGGAAGACTACCTTTTCAGGTGCTGGAAGAAGCTTTTTAATTAAAAAAAACAGCTTATTAATTTTAGAAAGCCTATACTCTTTTTCTTCAATATGCAGCCTTCTAAATATAATACACCTCATAAAGGTGATTTTGCAGAGGTATCCGGGGTGGAAAAAAAAACAAAAAAAATCACTTTATTTGGGTCTTCTCTATATTCCTCACAGCTTCAGTTCTGGACAAACCCACCTAGCCAGCAGTTGCTACTATATTATTCAATCCATCAACAGCCTTTCCATTTCCTTTCTACTTTTTTCCCCCCTATCCAATCAAAATGTCTCCACTACCTCTTTCTCTACTCACAAAACTCCTTTCATATCTCCCTATTTTTTCCAGAAGGTATTACCACAAACATTTAACAATTACACCTTCCCAGAGTTGCTTGGAAGATGTTAATAGTGTAACAAGCTGTAACAAGCATTTTTTGTTGTTGTTCTAAAACCACAGAAAAGAATATATCCACAAGTGTATACATTTTAACTATCTTAGGCTTCAAAATTTTATTCCCTAATCTCAGTAAGTTCCTTTTCTTGGACCTCAGAATTAATAAGTTCCATTAATGATACTTCAACCCCTGCCTTGCAAAAGCTCTTAGGGATATCAAAACTAGGGGCTTTTTTTTTGCCATGACCAAGGCAAATGTTTCTATTCTGCAAGACAGACACTAGAAATAAATTTTATTTCCCCATGGTTTGGTCATTCCCCACCAGGCACCAAAAGCAGGAAATAGGCATTTTACCTTCGATATGCACATTCACTGTAATTCATTATGGTCAGAAAGCTTCATGTCACACTGACCCTGACAATAAGGGGATACAAGATAAAAATAAGACTCCAGATAGCAATTCACTGAACATGCAATTTCATCAGGTATTTGCAAGAGCCTGTCTTCTTAATGAATGGCTTATAAGGTACCACAAAACTTGCTGAAAGGGGAAAGACAGCCACTGAAAATTAGAGATTATTTTCCTGCTAGCTTTCTATTAGTTTCTAAAACTCTATAAGCTCCAAAAAGCTTCTCTTTCACTACTTTAATTTTCTGAAAATGATTTTAAGCTCCCTACATTTTCTTTTACCTCTCTTAATTCAACCACCTTGGTAGTGTTACGAAACTTACCAATTCCTGCCTTAATTAGGTCTGTACACAAATACCATTCAGACAGTGAAAAATGCTATCACTCTGCTGTTTCATACCAATCTGAAGTTATTCAAAAGTTGTTACAGGTAAGATTTGAACTCAAGATGATAATAAGTGGCATAAGACCTTCCTTATTCTCATACTGTACCCTGAAGGTTAGTTTGACAGCTACCATGTGTCCGAAGCTTCCCCAAATAATATTTGGGCTTGGAGTTCTAGAAATTATCACAAAACAGGGTGCAGCTAAAGATTCAGATGCTTTAGACCCAAAGAGATGGTGAAACTCTAATAGAGAGAACCATGTGTACCCAAAGCTCATGAAAATAAAATATAGTCTTGAAGGTATTTAATATGCATGTTTAAAATAAATTAAAAAAAAGACAGGTCATCACTTTCACACTTGCATATGTTATCATTTCCTTCTACTACAACTTATGAAGTATAGTAAAAGCATGTAACATCCTGTAAGTTATCCCAGTGATTAGGCCAGAACATAACTCCACAGTATGCTTTACACAGAACTGTTTTGCTTTATCAGTTTATGCCTCCTCTTTTATTTCATTCTCTTTCCCTTTTGTTAACAACACCAGTCATTATACAAATTTAGAAATTTACATTTAGAAATCTAGGTAGAAAAACCCATAAACAACAACATAGTCTTTGTTAAAATTGGTTTTACTACCAATTGATATTTGCCACTTACCTGAGTGTCTTTCCATTTCATAATAAAGCTGTTTTCTATATCCATTTGTTTGACCTGGTCTTCGTTTATCTGTTTAAAATGTATAATTTCTGAAGTATAAGGGAGCTAGTATAAAAATTACAACATAAACTAGCAAACTTTAATTTACTATAAAACACTAAGATAAACAGAAATATAGAGGAATGCTTACATCTGACAATAGAAAACAATTAATAATAATGTAACCACTATAAACATTGTTAACAATTAACAGTACTGGTAATCATGTTCTTATAGAAGCAACTATGAAAAATATTCTATCAGTGTGAAACAGCATTTCATTTAGAGGATTCGTTACTATAAACTTTACCCAATACACATTAGAAGACAGAGGACTCCATGAAAAACTGCCGATGTTATAGTGGCACAGTAAACTCTAAATCTAAATGGCTAAAACAATTGTAGTATCTTTTCTGTCCAATTGGATTTAATGTTCTTTCTAGGCCTAAGGAACTAAACACTTTCTCTAGTTTTTATTGTAATCACAGCTCAAACTAGGCACTCAGGATTCTTCCATGCTTCAGTTCTAACCAGATCGATAGAATTTGATTAGAAGTATTATTTTTAATAGTCATAATCTTAAAATTTTCTTAGAATTGGTATGCTAGTGTCAGCAAGAAGAATGTACCACATTTTGGAAAACAGAAGCTCACAGTAATCCTATAAATACAGTCTTTCCTACACAGGCTATGCTATGTGGGAAATAAAATTTAAAGCAGTCAAAGAACAATGTCCACTGAATTAGAGTTTAAAAGCCCTGCAAATCCATGACAGTGTAACTAATAGAAAGATCATCTTTAAGATTTCTTAGCATGTCTAACAGCTCAGCAACTAGGATACTTTTATATAAAGATACCTACATCAAAAAGTTGCACATAATTTTTAATTAGATCCTCAATTACATTGACTTCTTCACTAGTTTGGCCTTTAGTTTGAAATAAGCATGAGGAAAACACCATGGCTAGATTGTGAGGGTTCATATGATTGATTTCAGAACACTTCTGCACCCTGTTGAAGGAAAAAATAAACACATTCAGAAGGTTTCATGGTTTCTTTAATTGTCTGAGGCTCCTCTACAGAATATGGAGAGCATTTCAAAAACAATATTAAATGCAATGAAAAATATCTGATTTTATTCTTTTTGTATTTATTCCTTTATATTCTTTATCTCACATCTCATTACAGAAATGAAAACTTAAACTTTCTATCTGCATCTCAAGTGATATAAAAATTATTTAAAATAGAACAGAATAGAATAGTTTAGTTGGAAGGGCCCTACAACAATCATCTAGTCTGACTGCCTGATCATGTAAGGACTGGTCAGAAGTTAAAGCATGTTATTAAAAGCATTGTCCAAATGCCTCTTAAACACTGGGGCATCAGGCATGGGATATCAACCATCTCTCTAAGAAGCCTGTTCCAGCATCTGACTACCTGTTTATTAAAGAAATGCTTTCAAATATGAAGTATGAACCTCCCCTGATGCAGCTTTGAACTATTCCCACACATCGTAACGCTGGATATTAAGAAGAGCTCAGCACCTCCCTCTCCACTTTTCCTCCTCAAGAACCTGTAAGAGAGCCATAAGGTCACCCCTCAGCCTCCTTTTCTCCAAACTAGACAAGCCCAAAGTCCTTAGCCACCCCCCACAGTATATTCCTTCCTGCCCTTTCATCAGCTCTGTTACCCTCCTCTGGACACACTCAAGGACCTTCACATTCTTCTTAAATTGTGGGGCCCAGAACTGCACACATTATTCAAGGTGAGGCTGTACCACCGCTAATACCAACACTAAATACAGCTTTGCTATGTTATGTTACTTAAGTATATGGTACAAACTTATGATCTAAGATCAATCAAAATGTGGAAAGAAATAAGGTCCTTCTTAGTTTCTATACTTGGGTAAAGTTTTCATATCAGTTGTTATTTACATGTGTACTCTTCCAGAAGCAAACACTTTAAAGTATCACAGAATTTTGGCTTAAACACATGAATTCAAAGTACTTTCAGAAAAGGTATAACAGGGTATAAATATATTTGAACTGGATATGCTTAGAACCATCATTAAACGCAATACTTACTATAATTTTTATCCCAGTAATGGCACCAATCAATTTAATAAACATATAAATAGCAGATATCAGTCCTCTGGAAGACTAGCAGACTGGGCTAAATGAGTTCATATGAAGAAGCTACATCAAAAATTACCCTACTTGGACACATACACTGGCAGCCCTTTCTTACTGTAAGGTGGTTCCATCCCATTGATATTTATAGATACCTACTGCTAAAAATAAAACTAAAGAAAAAACACATTATAAATTAAAGGGAATAAAATATAATTAATCATCACAACTAGGCAAGTTTTTCATGCTTCTTAGCTAATGAAACAAGTTACATATCATTTTTGTTAGAGTTATACTCAGAACACATTACAAGAATTTCTCTGCTACAGTGCATCATTTGCATTGACCTGTAAAGATGTTCAATTAAAGCAGCCAAAGTTGCTCTATTGACTGGTGGAAGTGTCCGAATAAAAGCTCCATACTTCCTCACACGTTCCTTCTCATTCTGTGTATCTGTCAGAAAATAATAATCACTGAGCATTAATAATGATGCACACTAAAAACCAACAGCAGATCTCATTAACCATATTGGCATCATCTAGTCATTTAAAATTACAATTTGTCCAATCAACCTCTTTTTCATAAAGGCAACACTGACAATCTTCTATTAACAAAGTTTATTATTGTACACCAGTTCAGGGAAACAATAATAGCAATGAAGACAGCCAGTTCTATATTCAAGCACCATTTGCTACAGTTTAAGACTAAATCCCAGGATAGCAATTGCTTTTCCTCACTAAGAACAGTTAATCTGTAGTTTGTGCCTGTACATGTGTGAGTGCATCTGTGTATGCACAAGTGCAAATGTACTTCCTAAGAGTTCCCAGAGATGAGAAATGAAAAGTCCTTTTCATCTTTTTTATTTTTTACTGGAAAAGTGTCTCATGGCTGAAAGTCGTTTAAAGATTCCAATATATAAGACTGATAAGAGGAGAGCAAAGAGGAAGAGTTGGTAAATAAGCTGTACAAAGTTACATAGCTGAACAATGATAGGAATTTCAGTCTTCAGAATTACAGTATCTGGGGAAACAGCCACAGCTCTCTGTCCTTAAGTTAAGTCTGTCTCCCTGTGCTGCATAGACACCATAGCACATAATCCTGTTCAGGGCATGAGCAAAGTTAATGTAAATTTTATTTATTTAGCTTTTTCTTCTCAGTTCTTTACTTCTCTCAAGTTTATGAAAAGAAAAATCACAGAATTCTCATCAGTTCCAGCTGATGGCTAGCACTCTCCATTAACTGCACTATGTTTTGATTTCCTTGGTAATTGAAAGAAAAAATAAACTGACAACAAGAAAACAGTTTAAAGGTCTACTGTATCTTCCTAAGTGCTTTAGTCTTCCTACAAGTACCTTCAGTGTCACTTAACAGGACAGGATTCTCTGCTGGAAAGCTAAAGCAGAAGTTAGCTCCATATACAAATCAAGAACTTACATCGCTGTAACACTTTCACAAAAGAGCTAACTTTAATTAATATTTCTAAGGAAACAAAAAACAAGGAACAGTTATTAACAAGTTTACATCATTAATACACATCCTTGTACATGTCCATAAAAGATATTTGAAGAATATAAGCAGCAAGACTGTCATTTAAGTTTCATGCAGATGACAGCATCAACATTTTGCCACTTTTCAACTAAACATCTAGATATAGTCAAAAGAGTACATGCTTTTTTCCTACACTGATATTTGTCTATTTCTTGAATTCTACCATCAGTGCTTCCATAAAATATTAATCATCTCTTCTTACCTTACACAGTGCAATGTTCATAGAATTATAGAATAGCTTAGGTTGGAAAAGAACTTTAAGATCATTAAGTCCAACAGTTAACCTAGCACTGCCAAGTGCACCACTATATTGGTCTACTGTTTACAGATGCATTGTCTAGGAAACATTGTTACTTGCTACTATGCTTCTAGTTCACTTGAAGGCAGTAAAATAACCCCTGCTTAACATAAGTCTGTTGCAGCCAGGCTCTAAATACTTTTTCCCTCACTACAATTGTTTTCCTGATTATCAAAAAACATAGGTCGACACAGAGAAAGTAATTAATAACCCCCTCAAATTTGATACTGAAAATGTACATACAAGCTTTCTTGTATTGAGTGTTATTGAATACCTTACCTAATGCTGAGATCCAGAACGGATAAAGTTCTTTAGTGAGCAGTGCATCATCTATTTGACACAGAAAACTTTTCAATACATCAGTCACATCTTCAAGCTGATGTTTTCCTGCTCTTAGTTTAACACTCCTTGCATCTTTTTTGAAGCTTTCCAGCAGTTCAGCTACATTGGAGGAATC
Organism: Mesitornis unicolor; assembly: GCF_000695765.1. NCBI lineage: Eukaryota > Metazoa > Chordata > Aves > Mesitornithiformes > Mesitornithidae > Mesitornis > Mesitornis unicolor. The sequence continues at coordinate 19,549 of NW_010162166.1, read as the reverse complement.
CCCATTCTTATGGTAGATCTGCTTGCTACCTAAACCTAAGTTACAGAAACACAGGACAGAAAAATAAATAAACATATTCTTTTCAAAATTCCAAACATTATTATATGAAAAGCATAGCTGGCTGTGAAACACAATGTATTTCCTCCTAAAATCTCTCTGACCTTTTGAACATACTCACTTCATTAGTAAAAGCACTGCCAGGTCTGCTTACATCCAACCAGATCTTGTTGCAAACATACACATGATAATATTAAGCAAGCCTGGGATCACAATTTCAAGAACATTTTACAAGCAATTCAAATCCCCTAATCTCTCCAGGACTTCCTAAAACAATAGTTTCAAAAGGCATAGTAAAGGAAAGAAGTTTTGATGACTGGTATTGTATTATACATAAAACACAGCTGCTTTCATGCGAAAAACTCCCACTGTTTCATTACCTTACTGATCAACTCAACTTAGGATTCATCAACTTAGGACTCAATAAAGCATTATTTTATCCATCCAATCTGAAACACTTCACTCTTAAAAGCCTCAAGATTAGTAGAAAACATTCCCTTTTTCTGATGTTTCTCATGTTCAGGAAGACATAAGGCAGCCACTATTCTTCTATTTAACAACTAAAAACACCAAAGCCCAAAGTGAACTTAAAAGAAAATTCATAATCTAAAACATAGTCAAAAGTACCTTCAACTACTGCACATGAGAGATTAGCCAAAACTTTTTATTTTTTTTAAACCTGTGGAAGTTTGGCATAGATGTGCAGCTCCATTGTTTCTCTCTGTAGAGGTGTTTCTCACATTTTTTAAAAGAGAATCATATTTTATGCAAAACCCTGCTTTTCTTATGTACCTGTCAAATTAAGTACTCTGTCAAAACCTACGAAATCAGGTCGTATATTCATGCAATTCACCCTTTGTGTAATGCCCACAAGCACTACCACTGGATACTGCCTTTTTGTTGTTACTGTCAGGAACAGCTGTGGGACCTGATAGTGTAGACAACAACTAAAGACATGATGACACAAAATCAGGTATGCATTAAAGTAATACATACAAATAATTCCTTTAGCATTCAAATGAGTATTTTAACGTTCAGTAATGCTGATCCTGAAAAAAACCCATGTTTTTCAATAATGATCTAACTTATTTAAAAAACATTAGGAAACTGAATTTTAATTTAGAACACACAAAAGTGGTTGTTCTGAGTGGTGAACAGAATTACCCTGCTTTAACAACATTTCAGTACCTGAAACAGTGTAAACTATATTTAGAGTAACTCCTGGTGCTAATTAAAAAATAATATTTTTCTTGGTTTTAGGCAATAGTTGCAACCCAAGCACAACTATTTAGCATAATGCAGTGTTGCCATATTCAAAAGTTTAGTTAAACTTCAATCACTGAAATATAAATCAGGTGCTTTCATTCATACTGACAGAGGTTACAGATATAAATATCTATAAATATCTGTACAGATAAATATCTGTAACCTCCTGTCCTGGAGACAAGTTCATATAGGGTTGATAAGTATTTAGTATTTCACAAGAGAACTGATGAATTTGCTGTAGTAAAAAGGACATAGACATTATCTGCATATGATCTAATTCTACGGAAAGTTATGCTGCCAAAATGTTTACTTAAACAAATGCTAACTGACTGTAGTTCTTAGGCTATTATGCAGAAAAAAATAGCAGCCTTAAGACTGAACTTGGCTTCACAGCTAATTTAAGTTTCCAAGAAGATGTGCTGACCAGTCGAGGTCAAAGCTTTTCCTGGTTCACATAGCTTATTTTCAGGGCTTAGGTGTTCTGTGTGGAGGCACTGAACACCAAGGCCAAGCTACATTATGCAAACAAGTCAATTTTTAAAATAGGAAGGTGTCTATAAAGGGCAACCACCAAATTATATTTCCTCAAACAGCCCATTCTCAGATGTGTTGCAGTGTATTTCACCACTGCATCAAAGAGCGGCGAGGCTAATGAGGGGTATGGTTTTACTTTAGGTAATACATAAACTCATTCAGTAAGATATGATAGTGTGGCGGCTTAGCTATTATACAAACCATCTTAGGTTGAATAAAATCCACTATACTTACTATACTTACCATACTGTGTAATAAATGCTATGCAGCTGTTCACTATAATAGGAACATCATTTTTGCTGAGCTGCTGATCTTGTAATGCATTGCCATCTGTACTTGCTGCTTTTTCAATTGCAGTATACCAGACCATGAAATCCAGCTTCGTATGACCGTGGATGTATAGCGTTCTGAAAAGTATAAAAATATTTTGAATGCAGGAAAGAAATAGAAAACTGTTATTGTACTATGGCAACATAGAAGATGTCCGGACAAAATAAGAAATACTTAGAATAAGACATCGAGGTACCTTCCACCTTCAAAGCTATGGTGGTGGCCTATTGTTACAGCATCTTCCCACCCCCCTCCCCCCTTTTTTTCTTGTACTAGCAGTATCACAATAAAAGAAAAAAGATCCACAAACACTGTCACAGGCCTTTGAAAGGACCTGACCAACATTTTAATTACTCTTCTTCAGTCTTGCTCCTATAATGTGCACTCATAAGTCCAAGTCACAGTTAAGCAGGAAATAGAGGTTTAGAGACAACGGTCAATAATGGAAAAGGCTTCCTCCCTCCTCCACTTCCATAAAGGAGCTGAGACATATTGATCTTCCCTCCTTCACATGGAATGATCACACTCAGGAAATCACAGAGCTAAGTAACATGTAAGAAAACACTGAGTTGAGGTAGAATAAGTTAATGCAACACTTCAGTTACCTGTTTATCTCAAAGCATGGCCCTGTTCTGATTTTATTGTTTAAACATGCTACAATAATCTCCTCTGTTTACCTCTGACAGGCTAGCTTCCAAGAGTCAATTCTAAAATTGAAAAGTTTAAGGGTCCGCCCACATGCATGTATTTAATAAACAACTCTTTTAAGCATTAAAATAGCAAGCAAACATTTCGACATACATAGTCTTTATGTCCCACTAAAGAAATGTAAGGGATTCGTTTTCTTTAATGCCAATTTATTTGCTAATTAGGAAAAACTAAAATTTTCTACTGAATCTATATGAAAATACTTTCATCAAAATATAAATAAATATAATTTTGATTATTTTATTGAGAGAAAAAAATGAAGCATTTTATATAATGATAGAACATTTAACTTCTTTTTTTTAATTAGCATCTTTCAATTTCACTTTTATAAACATTTCCATTCTAGCATTCCTGTCTTGATACAAAGTGATAATGGAGTTAACTACACACGTAGACTCAGCATCTTAAGTATTCTGACTCATATAGACTCAGTCATTCAGCAGCAGAGTAGGAGACATTAAAATATTCCATTGTACTGAAGCCCCTTTTTAAAAAGTCTCCACCTCATGACTTTGAACATCATATTAACCACCACACATGCCTGGCTAGTAGAAACACTCAGCCTCTGCTTTCCATTAAGAAAAACCAATAAGTTGCACAAAAATTTTACAGGAAAATCAGCATGTCTAATTCAATACTTGCAGACATTTTCTGAAGACCTGTCAGAACAAATATCATACATGGGTGGTTCTCAACCAACAACTTCCAAAAAAACATATCACCCTGACATCCTCCAGTATTGCTGTAGCCATATATGAGAGGAAATGAAAAAGTTTGAACTGAGTGGAAAAGTCTGACAGTGCATGTTACACTATTCCATTAGTGCTATTATTCACAGACCAGCAGAGGTTAGGACTATGATTTATGAAAGTTTTATGGTGCTTCCCAATACAAGAGATGCACAAATATATGCATATTACTGTGTTTTTATTTTCCCTGCAGAACAGCAGGATTCACATTATGGTATTATGCAGAAGGATAAACGGAAGTCTCAACAGATTATTTTTTGTTACCTAAAGAATTATGATACGTACAGGAAGCAGCATACTGTAAAGTGAAAATATTATTACTTCTAAATAAGAAAAGGGGCAACTCTGCTATATATCAATGAATTGGTACCAGAGGAGGAGAGAGAAATATAGTAGTGTACTGAACTTCAAAGGTAATTAAAACTTATCTGTATTTCTTCACAGAGATACGTAAATTCAAATCACGTGCCTGTCAATCAACTGTTGTGATATATGAATTACCTAAACTATGTGAAAAATATTATCTTCTATTCTACAGATCTTCCCATCTTCCCCTCAACATTAGAAAAAACATACCAGAACTACCAAGAGATGATGCTCGCGTTGTTTTCTAAAATTTGAAAAGCTGTTGAGTTAAATTCAAACTACAGAGGAAGAGGATACTTATTTATTATCAATGAAAATGGGGTATCTGTTTAAGTAGCAGTTCTATACCACCAACATAATCATGAAAGAAAAGCTGCTGGTAAAAATATAAACATGAAAAATCTTGCTGCTATTGTGGAACTTGGATTGTTCATGGAAGTCAACTCATGATTTTCTAAAAAATTTACTCACTTTGTCCACTTAAAAAACTCCAAAGCAGTCATCTAAGAAAGTCGGATAAGTCAGAGAAGCAATTTCAGCATTTACTACAACATCACAAAAGAGAAGAAGGGAGAAAAGGAAATGAATCCAGCACCAGACATAGTTTAGAATTCAGTCAATTTACTGTGGAAGTGGCTTAGAAAGCTCATCTCTAACTGCAGTATTTTTAGCAGAGCGAGAGCACACCTAGGATGCATTTAAATCACAAAACCATACGACAATGTACAAATAAGACGTTTAAGCATTCCTTCTATTTTGAACACTTTCAGCCAAACTTAAGACCACATTTTTTTCCTACTTGGAAACCATTTTTTGATCTCCATGGACCACAGTCACCAGCAGAAGAGCACAACTTTTCTTCAAAGCACAGTAGAAGTCTTCTACAGAAATTCATGAAGTAACAGAGACCAGCTTTGCAGATCTAGCTTCTACTTTTCATGTCAGTGTCATCACACAGCTTTCAGAGACAGCAGACATATATTTCTAGATATATTTCTATATATATTTCTAACTCAACTAGTTACTATTATCAAAGTACAAAATTACATTAATTGCTTAAGATGAAACCTATAAACACAGGCTAAAGCATACTGATGTCCTATGTATCATAAAACTGAGTAACTTAATATCAAGAATACTTCTAAGCTTATAGAAGTAATCATGTTTTAAAGAATTTTTACTGCAATGTTTACAAAATCCTAACTATCATTCAAAGTAACAGCTACTTTGCACAGACTCTGAACCAAAATGCATTCCTAAAATACAAATTCAGGGCCTTCTACAATATGTTTATATATATGGGCTACTTCTTCCAGTTCAAAAAATTGAAAAAGAGCTGACACTTCATAACAAATAGCAAAAGTGACTACATGGTGAATAGGAGAGTTTTTGCTCTGTTAACTGTGAAGCATATATAGTCCATACACAATAAATTAATAATTTAAGTACTCAAAAAACAGGAAGGCTCACCAATGCAGATTTCTGCCTTAGTGAACAACTGAATTGGCACAAACAACTGCAGCACTCTAAGATCACCTTGTCTCAACATCAAAGGAAGCTACTGAGAGCTTTTCAACCTTATCACAGACTACCATCACATCCTTCTGCACCAGTAGTCAGACAAACAACATACGTGAGCACGCTTCATCCACAACAGTGCAAAGACTTATCTTTAACCCATCTTGCAAAGTCCACTATCTTATAGCTATGTCTGTATGCTTTGTTGCACAAAGGAATTAGGAAAACAGTGATACTTAGTGATTCTGGGTAGAGGCCGTGGGGAAGAAGGGTGAGAAACAGACATCAGCTGTTATAAGACTGTCATAAGACTGAGTCTTATGTTTAGATTAGTTCTGGACTCTAGAATTTTGTGCTCATAACTGCATTTTACAAGAAATCTTATTGCTATCATCAAAGGGTTAAGAAGAAAACTTTATAATTAATGAACCATCAGCATAAAAAAATTGTGCCAGTATGTAGGGAAGGTTTATTATCTATAATAAGAAAGAGCTAACTAAAAGAGAAGTATAACAAAGGAAAAAAATGCACCATCTGGATTACATTATGGTCTGAAAACGTTACTGACACCTAAGAGAGATCTTAAATTATTACAGAAAAAAAAATGAAACCTTTGAAACTTAACTAGACACAACTGCTTTTCCTTAACGTATGACATTAGTGATTTTGCATTCAATGTTATATAGAGATGTATTTAAAAATTATTGCATAGCATTGTTTTCAGACACCTTTCCTCTCTTCAGTGTACAGACACATTTGTTGACCTCTGTTGAACTACACAGAAGTACCTTCTTCAGTTATTTACTATGCAACTTCTGTTTGGATGGCAACAAGAGACTGAGTATCACCAGTCACTACACAAATTTTACAAACAGCAGAGATCAAGGTGGGGTGGGAACAAACAAACAAACAAACATAATGAACTGAATATGGAGTAAGCCAAAGGACATCTCCGTGTGACAGAGGGAAGTGTCAGACTCAGAAATCTGGAAAATGGTTTGCTACTTCTACCAAGAAGACAAAAGGTATTTTAACTATGAAAGCAGAACATAAAAGGAGGCTTATGATTATCTCATTATGGGATAAGAAAACAGTGTTGGGAAAAGTCAAGATTTCTAGCTGGGTTGGAGATATTTCTAACATGTTGGACAATATGATCCAACAGAGATCATAGTGCGACAAAATTTCAATAGGTGCTACAGAAGTACTCTCTAATATACTTTAGCAAAGATAACCAAAATCAAACATGAAACATTTTTGAGATTAAAAAAAAATAAAAAAATTAGAAAAAGTCTAGGATTACTGTGAAAATTTAGTAAGTACACTGAACTTCAAAACCAACAGCAATCTTCAAAAAAGAAACAGTCTTGTTGCTCTGAAAATGTTCCAGCCTGGTTCAGCCCCTCATGACATACTATTACTTTGCAATGCATAGTATCATTACCATCTCTTACTTCTGAGCTTGTAGTCTTCTTCACTGAACATGTCAGAGAGAATAAATGAACAGCAGGGTGCTAAGTAGAAAACAGCATAGAGGAACAAAGGAAAAAAGAGCCGGCGGGGGCAGTGAGAGGGTGGGCAAGAGTGGGACATATTCATACCTAAGACTTCAGAAAAATCTCACATGCCTTTTGGTAGTATTCTCTCTGAATTAATGTACTTTATACAAGTTGGAAATCATTATGCACCTTGCAGCCCAAAACCAACTGTAAACCCTTCCTTTGAGTAGTTATGAATCAGATGAACATTAAATTTATGTACCCCATCAATGTAACATACACATAAATTTACTAAGTATTTTTTAAAGGTCCAGAATACATAGATTTATTATATTATAATTACTTCAACAGTAAGCTTTGAACATTTTATAGTTATGAAACGGTTTACTTGCATATGCAATCACTCTTAAGTGAGACACCCATTTGTAGCAACTTAAGTTATTCATTTGCCTGCAGTAGTCAAAGGGAAAAGTGCCAATGAAAAAGGTATGTAACATACGGCTCTACCTAAATTAATCAATCCAATGACTGAGACTCAAAAAAAGGTATAAGTCTTTGTAAGTAATGTGAAGTTAGCTTGAAGTCAGTAACAAAAACAACAGAAAACCAGTAAGAGCTTCAGTAGGAAAGTACTCAAGGTATTTTCATAGTTTATTTTAATAAAATATAACAAGATGTTGTAAGACATCAACATTTATTTTTCTATGCAAAAAACGGTGGTGGGGTTTCTGTTTGTTTGTGGTTTTTTGTTTGTTTGTGTTGTTGGGTTTTTTTATTCCAAACTTTTCTTAATTCTGTAAAAATCTCACTTGTCTTGTTTCATTCTTGCAACATTGTTTTTTGAGATTTTGATGTTCATCCCACATTTTAGTGGCTAAAAATGTCATGACTAAAAAATTTCATGTTTAGTGACTAAAAAATTTCATGTAATACGAAAGCTGACAATAGGGCAGTATATACGGTCTCTTTCAAGTGATAAATCTCACCCAAAGATGGCATTAGACAAGCACTGCTATAAAATAATGCACAAAATTGGAAAATCAAGAGGCTATGATACATCATTTAGTTGATGCTGATGACTTCTCAAAGAAAGTAATTAATACATCTAGGGTTTGGAGGGCCAGAATGAGGATTGCTGGTTTTGTTTCCATTTAGAATAACTGAACCTAAAGAAAAAGGTGATTTTATACTTAACAATTTTCCCCACACACATATTGAATTTCTTATCACCACAACATGCAATATCATGCAACTGTGCTAAACACCTGGATACTTATCAAGTAATATCCTAAACAAGAATCACTATGCTAAAGCTTATATACCCATATGGCTTTTAATGGTTAAGATAAAGTGAACATTATACATTTAAATTCATTATGGCAGACTTCAGGGAAGAAAAATTAAACATATTCATGGCTGCCATAAATAGGCCAGTGCCCTTGTTGAAATTATTTTCAAATAGTTCAGAATTTCCATTAAACTATTAAAGTAGTTCAGGGAAAACCTACCCTCACTTGACAGAAATACTATAATGAAAGAAATAATATAAGCTGACTTGGACCTAGAAGTTTTGCTCAGCACCTGTATCTCTGAAATCAGGTATACAGTTTGTATCCATCTATTGGACTGCACCTTGAACAGGGTACCTCTTGTTCCCTGGTGGGTCTATGCACTTACTTAATGCTGAATCTTACAATATGCTGCTTCGAATAAAGAAACCAACAGAAAAAACTGTTTGTTTCTGATCTGCATCACCTTACTGAATTCTGGAACTTTAAAAGTATCTTAGGAAGAGTTAAAATTCAAAACACACAAGTTGCAATGAGTTTCTCCAACTCTGAATAGATGTCAAAGTTACTTCTGGTGTTTTTTTGTTTCCCCAAAGAGAAAAACAATCTTGCTTTATTGACATATTAATGACTGTTCAGAAGACTGTGTAAACACTGCACCACTTCTTACACAGACGTTTGCCCAATAATCTATCCTTGAAATAAAAAAACCCCACAAATTATAAAATAAGAATAATTCTCAATGATTTTACTTTCATCTTTACATTCATACCTATGTACGAGGCAGAAATACCTTAGCTCACTTAAAGTTTGAAACTCTCACATCACTGTATTTGACAGAGTCATCTCAGCAGAATATTACCTACTTGGAAGTAGATGTGGACCACGCTTGCTTCACAAGTACGTTGCTTTTTATCTAGTCTGTTGTTAACCAAGATCAGACATTACAATTAAGACTAACCAGGGAACTCAAACATACCTTCTCAAACCTGATCTGCACAGATCGAGACACAGAATTCTGGGACATAGGAATTATTAAAAAAAAAATGAGAAGTAAAAGCTCCAAAGAGATACTCTTTCTTTACAGGGTAAAATAAGTTAGGTCCTTTTGAAGAAACAGTTATTGGCAGACTAATCTCACTGGGAATAATTTTCTCAGTGGGAAAACTGCTTTTAATTAAGTAGTACTTTTTAGCTTTTCCCAACATAGACATGAAACATAACTAATACTCAAAGACTTTGCCTCCTTTAAAAAGTCTGTAAATTTACTCACTCTCTCTGGCAACCACAAGTGAAAAAGCTTCATGACTGATCAGCACAAATTCTAAAGCATCAATATAAAAACAAATCAAAGCTTTATTCAGATGGTAACCTTACCTTCCTTTTTCAACAAGCAGCAAGACATCTATTTTCTCTCCATTTTGCATCACACTACTGATTGCTGAAAACAAAACACATACACATTCACATAATCTACACAGACACATACATACAGACAAACACATACATGCACGCAGCTATAGACATGTTTCTTCAAAATGATCTTGAGAGCCAAAAGGAGCACAGAATTCTTAAACATTTCAAATAAAGAATGCTGCTGACAATGGAAACAAAACTCCACAAAATACCACAATACAGCCACCCGAAAAATTAATAAAGTTATACAGAAAAGTTAAACAGGTATTTTTAATGTGAAAACATGCTATAGTATTTTAATATATTTATAAGATTAATTTTATTATAAGCTTTAGAAGACAAAGATTCAGAAGTAAGCTGGATTGTTGAATTCGTTAATTTACTTGCCTAATGGCTGCAGATATTTACAATAACAATATGATTTATACAAACCTCTTTATGTTGTCTTATGCTATTCCTGCTAAAAAAAAGGCATCCTGCAAAACACCTACACTATACATTATGCAGAAAATGCAGCTGGTTAGTTTTCAGTAACAAAGCTTGTAAAACTATACTGTGCACTATACTAAAAACTGGTGTAATAAGTGTAACTTGTTTACTGGTTAAAAATTCTGAAAAGTTAATTCTTTCAAAGTTTACATCTTATATATAATCCACATCTTATCTCAATGAATTCCCAGAGACTGTAAAGTCTTGAATATCCATGAAGCTCAATAAACATATTCTGAAGCATATTATATGATGTTTTTGTATCACACACACTCCTGGCCTCAGTTACATTTACTGAACAAAATATCAAGAAGGTAAGTGACTATACTTTCACTGCTTATTCTTTATTTGGCAAATTTCAGTTATACAATTGAGTCTTAAGAGTAGAACAGATTTATTATAAGGAAACCAAAAATTACGGAAAAGACAGAATTATGGATATATAATACTTATAAGTAATAAAAGTGTGCTATATAACTAATATTTAAAAATCAAAGCCCAAGCAAAAATGATTTTCAACCAGAAGCTGAATGTGTTTCATTTCTATACTTGAGATATACCCAGATTTTTGATGCTCATATGATTAGGGTAGGAGCAATTATAGTTGCATTATCAAAACTAGTATCAGAAACAGTTCTCCTACCCTGTAACCTTTTAATTCTGAATCTAGATCAAAAAGCATTCACAGGTTAAAGGACAGGTAAGGCATAGAAATATTCTTGACTAAAAACCACCTTCATGGTGTTATTCACAGCAAATGTAAGGTGGCAGTAAATAAACAGTAGAAAGCCCAATGGCATTTAGGCAAGTTCCTGCAAAACAGTCCACAATCTGATAGCATTTACAAAGAGGATCATCAATAAAGACCTAAATTATCTCCTCTATGTTACTATAATACAAAATCTCAAATTACTTATATTTTCCTACATAACATATTGCCTTGTTCAGTATAAAAACAAGTAGGGCAGATATGCTTAAAGAGGATTCAGAGAATAATTACAGACAATGATATAAAATTGGTCATAGAAGACCATTTGTATAAATATTCTTTATCTTTCCACGTCATGATATTGAGCAAAGAATATTTTTAGTATCAGAAAGAAAGAAAAGTCTATTAGTCTGTGAAATAGTTTTCCAAGAGAATTATAATTTTTCCAGTGCATTTGAGTATTTTAAAACTAGACCTGTCAATCATTTCAAGAACATGTTCTGCAGTGAGTACTTCTGCCCTGTCAAAAACATGAGACATTAATCCCAAAAGGTCATATATTATTATTCAATTCTGTACTCTTGTAAGAAAGATACTGCTGCAACTGGAACAAAAATTGTCTTCATTCATTATGAAGCTGTGAAAAATCCCTCTAGCGTATACCACTAAGTAGGGAAAAAATCCAAGACAGAACTTTACCAACTCCATATTTAGATGAGAGTTGGAAGAGCATCTGGTTCATGCAAAGAAATAGCTACTGAGCTCCCTAATGTTTATTACTTTAATATGTAATAGAAGTGTCCTTAACAGTGTATTAATTCTGTAGAGTATTTCCTGAATTCTAGATGTTAAGCAAAGTTCTTACTTAGTTCTTGCAACCGCCTTAGATATATGGAATCTTCTTCAGCATTCTCCATTTCAAGACAAAAATAAAGGCTCGACTTCTCTACAGCAAACCAGCCTTTTCTCCACTGATCCAGGTTATGGCAATCTTTGTAGTACAGCTGGCCAATCAGGTCACAGTCTCTCTCTAATAAGCATTCAGCCACAGAGGGAACAAAATGCTACCAAAGAAAATGGGATGAGTCAGATGAAAGAAAAAAAACCCTCTTCCCCTAAAAAAAAACCAAATCAAGATACTGCAAATCTATAAGATTCACGGATGAAAGCCACAGTAAAAAAATAAGACTTTCATATTTATCATGCATAAACCCATATATGCACTAAAAATAAATTACAAAATCAAGTATAAGATATTCTTTGCATTCATACTCTACAGTTAAAATTTTTTGCTTTTTAAACTACAATTGTTTTAATTAGGAATGTGACTATTAGCATTTGGTACTGTATAAAATACAGTACTGCTTTATGAATTGTGTATCAGCAAATAAAAGAATAGAATTGCAACCATAAACAGGTTAGCTGAAAAATTCATATAGTATAATCTTATCAGCATTAAAAATTTGCTTCAATTCCTTTTCCATTTTATTTTATTATCTTGTTTGAAACATTAAATCACAGAAGTTATTTCTTCCTGCTGCACAAGAAACCTTTACACATAAGACAGATCAGTATTCATCAAAAATGGCTTCTCAGAGGATTTTAAGCTAACAATGACACTTCATTCTTTGTGCAAAGGCTCCTGGCCTAACTGGAAAAGATAATTATCAGTATTACCTTAGCTATTGCCCAAGTCCATTTTCTTTGTGAATATGCAGTTTCAGCTCCAAACAGAAAAACACGTTCTGACATTAAGTAAATTTCAAAGGTAAAGATGTCCCTAAAAGCAGGCAAGAGGAAAAAGGCAGCTGTAGTTAGTCATCATAACAGCAGACACACAAAAGTTCCATTTCTCTATTTTTTCATTGTTTCATACCTATGAAATGGAATCTATCTGCATTTCTCCTTCAATCTTACAAGTCCAACTCTGGTAATAACAGAGTATTTTATAACACAACATGATCAAAGTGTTTTTCAGGTACAAAATACATGTTTAGACGTTACTGCATAATAGTTTCTTCAGTAATTCTGAAATTAATAAATATGTTTACACACTAATGTCATTAATATTCACAGGGTAATTTTTTGCTTTTGCAAGTTCATGTGATTTCAGCAAGTATATTTTTGTGATGCATTCAAAACATTTTGTTTAGGTTTAATATAAGCAGACCAACTCACTGAACAGGAAGTTGTAAACAAGTTACCACAGAATCAAGTTAACAAAGTATCACTGGGATGCAACTCAGATTTAGGTGAATCTCCATGTGATCTTCTTAATGTAAAAATGGAATGTAAGAGAATTATAAAAGAAAAACAAGACCATAAAAAGTTGTTATTTTCAAACTAACACAGTGTTCAACAGTTACACTGCTGTCCTCAGCTGTAGAGAAAAAAATGAGTTTCAAAGATTAGTATAACTGTGACCAGCACCAAAAACATTGTGGAGAACTCTAATATGCTGCATTATTATCAGGAAGAAACAAAGCAAGAGTTTTGGCTTGAGGCAGAGGTCAATCTGAGGAAGAAAAATGAGTAATAATTGTTCAATTTATCATCATGTAATCTTTTAAGCACTGAGAATATGCATTACAGTTTTAATAAGAAACAGATGTATCTAATTTATGCTGCCCTTTTAAATTACCCTAACATTTTCATTATCCCACTATAAAAAAAAACAAACACTTCACACTTATTTCTTGAAGTCAACATAACACAATTCAGCTTTTTTTCCTCAATTGCATGTTCAAAATTCAGGAGCAGGTCTGAAAACCCAGAATAAAATCTTTGAAATAGCTGAGTTTGTTTATTGAAATATTAATTTGGGAACCTACCCTCTATTTAAAAAGAAGTCTGACTTGTGCACTACAAGACAGATAACTTCATTGATGTCAATCATACCATTTGGAGTAGTAGTTTTATCATTTTCATAGTAGCTCAGAAAGCCACTTTCCAAAGTGCACCATCTTCTGTTGCCATCTGTGATTAAAGAAATAATAGAAAAGTCAGTTGGCATAATAATAAAAATTATCTCTTTCTGTAGAAGTTGCCTCTCAGGATGCATAGCTCTGTTACAACAGTAATACATTTACAATGAAATCTCAGTCTCACTGACTTCAATGGACCAGGAATTCCATGTCTGTACTTAACCTACAGAAACTCTAGCACATAATTTAAGAAAATAATATTTAAAAAATGTAAAACACTTATTTTTGCAAGTATATTAAATTGTTTCATAAGTTAACTTAATCATTGTACAGGGCTTTTACTTCCGTTACTATGGAACTTGATGGGGGAAGAGCTAGTGCACAATACCATGTTACATGTTTAGCAGAAGAGAGTTAAGCAAGCAAAAGGGAACACATTACAAAGTTAGAAACACCAAAAGCTACAAAAGCAATGTATTCTGACAAGGGCTAATAGCTAAATGAGTGAATGAATCATGGTATACAGTAGCAAATAAAGGGCTACTCTTTCTTTCATGTTATTGGAACTAGAGGCCAAAACTGAGTCAATTTATCTTCCACTGTTTGGTAGTGCTTGGGTGTCCACTCACTCTCACAAGATCAAGGAAAACCATTTCAGCCCTTCAAACAGTCTAGAAAAAAACCCACCATGTCATACATGGCAGAACTTGCATCCATTGCTCACTATCAGAAGTTGTGTTATTTGAAATTATTTTTTTTTTTTAAATAGTACCAAAACTAGTAGAGGAGGACAAACAGAAGAACAGAAAAACTAATAGAACAAGCCTTTCTAGGTACATCAGGTTTTGAGCTCAATTCTCTCTTACTGCTGGACCAAGTGTCAGATAGTAATGAAATTGTACAGAATTTATTCCTGTGTACCAGGGGAGATAAATTGATACATCATAGACAGGAAGTAGCTACAGCCATTTCAGGATGGCAAGTTCACATTAGAATGAACTGGAGATCTCTCTTGTTGCTATTCACATATATACCTGGCAAAGGTAAATTCATTTAGCAACACTAGTTTACAGAATGGTAATACTTGTAGGGTGCTATCAACATGTAACAATTTACAGTTGCTGAGCACGGTTGAATTATCTAGTTAAGAATTCACTCTTCAAAAAACTTTGTTGTATTAGATATATTGGAGTATCTAGTAATTGCCATCTATATTTTAAAAAAAACAAAACCAAACACACAAACAAAGAAATCAACACAAAAAATCAACCAAACAAAAAACTTTAACTAAAAAAACAAAGTGGAGGGAAAAAATCCTCTAGTGCAGAGCAACTTAAAAGTATTATTTAGACTATTTAATTAAGACCAAATGTCTATTCTGTCTTATGAGCTTTAAATATGAATACAGCACATGACAGCATGTATTAATGACTATTTGCTACTTATGCATTCATGCATTCATTCTAGCTTCTAGTTCTTAGAATATAGTCTAAGGTGCATCTATTCCTAGAACTGCAGAGAAGCAGGTTCTAAAAGAAAATACTCTGTTTATTTCTGTAGTCTTAAAATGCCTGTACAGCTGCAAATACTCTGGTCAAGTATTTGTGAGAATTTGGTAAAACAGCTGGGGGGGGAGCAGGGGGGGTGAGGGGGAACAAACAAACAAACAAACAAACCAACCACAAAAATCTAACAGCAAAAATCAAATAGCACCAGTGTTTGAGCCC